>NW_025756707.1:0-6243 GCF_021184085.1 Oncorhynchus gorbuscha
CAGAACGGTCCCGTATTTCACTGAAAGAATAAATGTTTTGTTTTCGGATTTGACCATATTAATGACCAAAGGCTCGTATTTCTGTGTGTTTATTATAATTAAGTCTAAGATTTGATAGAGCAGTCTGACTGAGCGATGGTAGGCACCAGCAGGCTCGTAAGCGTTCATTCAAACAGCACTTTACTGCGTTTGCCAGCAGCTCTTAGCAATGCTTGACGCACAGCGCTGTTTATGACTTCAAGCCTATCAACTCCTGAGATTAGGCTGGCAATACTAAAGTGCCTATAAGAACATCCAATAGTCAAAGGTATATGAAAAACAAATGGTATAGAGGGAAATTGTCCTATAATTCCTATAATAACTACAACCTAAAACTTCTTAAATAGGAATATTGAAGACTCATGTTAAAAGGAACCACCAGCTTTCATATGTTCTCATGTTCTGACCAAGGAACTTAAACGTTTTTTACATGGCACATATTGCACTTTTACTTTCTTCTCCAACACTGTTTTTGCATTATTTAAACCAAATTGAACATGTTTCATTATTTATTTGAGACTTATTTATGTATTATATTAAGTTAAAATAAGTGTTCAGTCAGCATTGTTGAATGAGTAATTGTCATTATTACAAATATATATAATTCGTCCGATTTTTAAATCTGTATTGGCTTTTTTGGTCCTCCAATAATTGGTATCGGCGTTGAAAAATCATCGGTCGACCTCCGGTTAGAATTAAGTTTAGGGTTAGGAGCTATGGTTAGTTTTAGGGTTAGAAGCTAGTGTTAGGTTTAGGGTTAAGGTACGGATTAGGGGTTAAGGAAAATAGGATTTTGAATGGGACTGAATTGTATGTCCCCCACAAGGTTAGCTGCGCAAGAGTGTGTGTCGATCTCCAGACTGTGTGTTTCTGCTTGGGTCTGTCTCAGTTCTGCGCAGACTTACATAAGATAACACTCTCTCTCTATTTTCATCTCACTCTCTCTCTCATCATGTTCCCTCACCACATGTAACCTACTGCATCTTTTAAAAGCCATTTAAAATGGGAGACTGACTGACTGTGTGCTGTGCTTGTGACCATGCGTGTCTGTGGTCTAATTTTACTCTAACTTCCCTCTGTGTCCTCTCAGAGGAAGTCGAAAAGCATATGCAACCCTCTCGCTCTCTCCTTCTTCCTTCTTTCGGGTCCTCTCTTCCTTCTTCCAGAGTGGTTGGATCCAATGTTTGATTCTCTGTCACCATACACATAAAAGGCTTTTCTTGTGTGAGGAAATTGAGACTACTATTAGCGTGACGTGGGTCATTGGGGTAAGTCCCAAATGCCATCCTATTCTCTATATAGTGCACTGCTTTTGACAAAAGCCATATGAGCCCTGGTAAAAAAAAAGTAGTCCACTACATAGGGAATAGGGTGTCTTTTGGGACGTAGTCTTAGTTACGCGAGACATCAACATGTTGTCTTCCATCTAGTCTTCAGATGTAGAAAATGTACCTTTCCTACCACTTCTCAGTGTTTGGTAATCAGACGTAGAAAATGTATGCCTTTCCTACCACTTCTCAGTGTTTGGTAATCAGACGTAGAAAATGTATGCCTTTCCTACCTCTTCTCAGTGTTTGGTAATCAGATGTAGAAAATGTATGCCTTTCCTACCTCTTCTCAGTGTTTGGTAATCAGACGTAGAAAATGTATGCCTTTCCTACCTCTTCTCAGTGTTTGGTAATCAGACGTAGAAAATGTACGCCTTTCCTACCACTTCTCAGTGTTTGGTAATCAGACGTAGAAAATGTATGCCTTTCCTACCTCTTCTCAGTGTTTGGTAATCAGACGTAGAAAATGTACGCCTTTCCTACCACTTCTCAGTGTTTGGTAATCAGACGTAGAAAATGTATGCCTTTCCTACCTCTTCTCAGTGTTTGGTAATCAGATGTAGAAAATGTACGCCTTTCCTATGCACTTCTCAGTGTTTGGTAATCAGATGTAGAAAATGTACACCTTTCCTATGCACATCTCAGTGTTTGGTAATCAGACGTAGAAAATGTACACCTTTCCTACCACTTCTCAGTGTTTGGTAATCAGACATACCTTATTCAGTCACGTAACGCACTCTGCATCTTCATTCAACAGGGTTTTCAGTACATGTATCTTAAGCCATCCCTTTAAATACAATGTATCTTTGATTTAGAATTCTGTTGACCGACTCATTAGAATATGTGGAGAGAACAGGTATTCTGAACCTTGGGATCAATGAAAGAAAGCCATCTAAATGAATGCATTTTCATCTCTGTTTTACATTTACATTTGAGTCAATCAGCAGACGCTTTTATCCAGAGTGAATTACCGGAGCAATTAGGGTTACGTGTCTTGCTCAAGGGCACATCGGCGGATTTTTAATGTAGTCGGGACGGGGATTCGAACCAGCAACCTTCCGGTTAATGGCTCAATGCTCTTAATCCCTAGGCTACCTGCCACCCTGTTTTAGCACCAATTGGCAGGTTTAAAAAATAGTCTGATTTCGTCAGTTATTTAGGGTTAAGAAAGTATTTGAGTCATAAAACAGGTTTGGAGAGCCTTTAATCAAAAATACTGTGGTTTGATTCATCCTGAAAATTGCCACCTTCAGTTTGTCAAACCATGGTAATGTTGCAAGATTAGTGACCATTCAATTACAACAGGGAGAATAATGTACAATAGTAGGCTATACCCTCACCTATTGCCTGCACTAACCATCAGGTTGTAACTGTTACGGCTGGGCTGCACTCCACTCCATAACAGTTTAGTTAGCCTACGTGTAAAAACGCATTAGACCAACTGATACTAATGATCCTCAGCAGCCATACGGACGAGACGGCGTTTACAGAGGAGGAAAAGGAAACAATGGAATGATAATATAGGCTATACCACCTGAAGGGAACTAACAGTACATTGGCGGTTGAATATGTGTGGTTATTAGTCCTACTGACGGTTGATACTGATAGTGGATCATATTTAACATGAATGTCGGGGTGGCCTATAATTAAGACATTCGAGAAGTAACCATCCCTCAAAGTTAAAATTCGATACAATTTAAAATTCGGAATAATGCCAAAGCATTTCATCAACTTTACTGTGGGGAAAGTTGATTTGTTGATAATGCTTCAGGTTGCTGCCAAATGACTGGTTTAACGTTTGTCTGCAGCGACTAGAATGTAAAATGGATCTAAAACAAGTCTATTTACAATCCCCTGATCCAAACGGTTGACTCATTTACCTAGCTCTTATCGATAGCTCTTATCAAGTTGTAAATGACAATGTATGGAGAACGGTGTTATTTCTGTCTGAAAAAAGAAAGTAATCTTTTTCCACTTGAAACGGGTAGGTAGACATTCATGGTTTCCTTGCAGGTAAAGATGGTGAAATTATGAGGGAGTTAAGTCGAGGTCAGAATACAGCATATCTGTAGACACGCCTCCTCCACACCTTCATTCATTATGAGGGAATTAAGTCAAGGTCAGAATACATCATATCTGTAGACACGCCTCCTCCACACCTTCATTCATTATGAGGGAATTAAGTCAAGGTCAGAATACATCATATCTGTAGACACGCCTCCTCCACACCTTCATTCATTATGAGGGAATTAAGTCAAGGTCAGAATACATCATATCTGTAGACACGCCTCCTCCACACCTTCATTCATTATGAGGGAATTAAGTCGAGGTCAGAATACAGCATATCTGTAGACACACCTCCAGCACTTTCATTCATTATGAGGGAATTAAGTCAAGGTCAGAATACATCATATCTGTAGACACGCCTCCTCCACACCTTCATTCATTCAAGCTCCATCCCCAATGAATAGCAGGTGAATTGAATGCTATTCTCATGCTTAGGTTTAAGGTCAATATATGCACGGAGAGAAAAGTGCATTTAAAAAAAAAAGGAATTGCGTTCCATTTACACACGCTTAACCCGGGTCGGGATTCCCCCACAATAGCCTGTCTGTAATTTAACTATTTGTTTCCATAACCACTAGGCTGCAGTGTGTGATATGGGACAGTTGGGATTCGGGGGCGGATTGGATCTGAGGGTGTGTGGAAGAATGAATCTATCAGAAAACCAGATCTGCGTCTTGTCAGAAAAGGTCAAATTCTGAGTGGACAATAGTTTCCTTGTTTCTGAAAAACGGTGCCAAATTTGACCCCGAACTCTGGCCATGTTGAAAAGGCGTCTTTGAGAAGCACATTCAGAAACCTTCTCCACCCAAATAAGAGTTGAAAGGCTGTCTGTTACTCAATCACCATCATTTGTTTCAAATCCAATCAAATGTTATTGGTCACATATACGTGTTAAGCAGATGTTAATTGCGGGTGTAGCTTAAATGCTTGTGTTTGTTTCTTGCTCCGACAGTGCAGTAATATCTAACAAGTAATATCTAACAATTTCGCTACAATACACAAAACTAAGTAAAGTAAAGGAAATAAGAATATATCAATATTTGGACGAGCAATGTCAGAGCAGCATAGACTAAAATACAGTATATATACAGTGTTTATACAGTGCCTTGCGAAAGTATTCGGCCCCTTGAACTTTGACCTTTTGCCACATTTCAGGCGTCAAACATAAAGATATAAAACTGTATTTTTTTGTGAAGAATCAACAACAAGTGGGACACAATCATGAAGTGGAACGACATTTATTGGATATTTCAAACTTTTTTTAACAAATCAAAAACTGAAAAATTGGGCGTGCAAAATTATTCAGCCCCCTTAAGTTAATACTTTGTAGTGCCACCTTTTGCTGCAATTACAGCTGTAAGTCGCTTGGGGTATGTCTCTACTCAGTTTTGCACATCGAGAGACTGAATTTTTTTCCATTCCTCCTTGCAAAACAGCTCGAGCTCAGTGAGGTTGGATGGAGAGCATTTGTGAACAGCAGTTTTCAGTTCTTTCCACAGATTCTCGATTGGATTCAGGTCTGGACTTTGACTTGGCCATTCTAACACCTGCATATGTTTATTTTTGAACCATTCCATTGTAGATTTTGCTTTATGTTTTGGATCATTGTCTTGTTGGAAGACAAATCTCCGTCCCAGTCTCAGGTCTTTGCAGACTCCATCAGGTTTTCATCCAGAATGGTCCTGTATTTGGCACCATCCATCTTCCCATCAATTTTAACCATCTTCCCTGTCCCTGCCGAAGAAAAGCAGGCCCAAACCATGATGCTGCCACCACCATGTTTGACAGTGGAGATGGTGTGTTCAGGGTGATGAGCTGTGTTGCTTTTACGCCAAACATAACATTTTGCATCGTTCCCAAAAAGTTCAATTTTGGTTTCATCTGACCAGAACACCTTCTTCCACATGTTTGGTGTGTCTCCCAGGTGGCTTGTGGCAAACTTTAAACAACACTTTTTATGGGTATCTTTAAGAAATGGCTTTCTTCTTGCCACTCTTCCATAAAGGCCAGATTTGTGCAATATATGACTGATTGTTGTCCTATGGACAGAGTCTCCCACCTCAGCTGTAGATCTCTGCAGTTCATCCAGAGTGATCATGGGCCTCTTGGCTGCATCTCTGATCAGTCTTCTCCTTGTATGAGCTGAAAGTTTAGAGAGATGGCCAGGTCTTGGTAGATTTGCAGTGGTCTGATACTCCTTCCATTTCAATATTATCGCTTGCACAGTGCTCCTTGGGATGTTTAAAGCTTGGGAAATCATTTCGTATCCAAATCCGGCTTTAAACTTCTTCACAACAGTATCTCGGACCTGCCTGGTGTGTTCCTTGTTCTTCATGATTCTCTCTGCGCTTTTAATGGACCTCTGAGACTATCACAGTGCAGGTGTATTTATACGGAGACTTGATTACACACAGGTGGATTGTATTTATCATCATTAGTCATTTAGGTCAACATTGGATCATTCGGGAGATCCTCACTGAACTTCTGGAGAGAGTTTGCTGAAAGTAAAGGGGCTGAATAATTTTGCACGCCCAATTTTTCAGTTTTTGATTTGTTAAAAAAGTTTGAAATATCCAATAAATGTCGTTCCACTTCATGATTGTGTCCCGCTTGTTGTTGATTCTTCACAAAATAATACCGTTTTATATCTTTGTTTGAAGCCTGAAATGTGGAAAAAGGTTGCAAAGTTCAAGGGGGGGCGAATACTTTCGCAAGGCACTGTACATATGAGATGAATAATACAAAATATGTAAACATTATTAAAGTAACTAGTGTTCCATTTATGACCAGTGATTTCAAGTCTATGCCT
>NW_025756708.1:0-6241 GCF_021184085.1 Oncorhynchus gorbuscha
CGCTGGCCTGTACTTCTTTACATTGACTCCTTTATGATTAGCTGACAGCAGCGTTGGCCTGTCTTTCTTTACAATGTCTCCTTTCATAAGAGCCAGATCCTTCTCTCTCTTTCTCTCTCTCTCTCTCTCTCTCTCTCTCTCTCTCTCTCTCTCTCTCTCTCTCTCTCTCTCTCTCTCTCTCTCTCTCTCTCTCTCTCTCTCTCTCTCTCTCTCTCTCTCTCTCTCTCTCTCTCTCTCTCTCTATATATATATATATATATATATATATATATATATATATTCTCTCAGAGAATTAATCAGAGCTGCTGATCACACTAGCACCTGAGAGGACAGGCCCAGTGATCAATCACTCACACACACACACACACACACACACACACACACACACACACACACACACACACACACACACACACACACACACACACACACACACACACACACACACACACACACACACACACACACACACACACACACACACACACACACACACACACACACACACACACACACACAAACAACTAGCTCTCACAGTCTCACATCAGAATTAGACGTTTTGAAGTTGTTGCAAATGTCAAATTTCTAAGTATTTTAGGTTAGGCATGAACTCCGAATGTTTAAGCTAAGGGTTAAGGTTTGGGATAGGCTAAAAAAAATGACTTGATATCGCTGGATTCAAACGTGCAACCTTTGGAATCAGAGACAGATGCTTACGCCCATTCACAATTCCCATCCACAATGCCCTACCAAAACAAAGGAGGTGAACTACTGTAACAGTTCATTGTGTTATAGTGTCTCTCTCTTGGAGGTGAACTACTGTAACAGTTCCGTGTGTTATTGTGTCACTAGGAGGTGAACTACTATAACAGTTCAGTGTACTGTTGTGTCTCTAGGAGGTGAACTACTGTAACAGTTCAGTGTGTTATGGTGTCTCTAGGAGGTGAACTACTATAACAGTTCAGTGTGTTATAGTGTATCTAGGAGGTGAACTACTGTAACAGTTCAGTGTGTTATTGTGTCTCTAGGAGGTGAACTACTATAACAGTTCAGTGTGTTATAGTGTCTCTCTCTCTCGGAGGTGATCTACTGTAACAGTTCAGTGTATTATAGTGACTCTCGGAGGTGAACTACTGTAACAGTTCAGTGTGTTATAGTGTTTCTAGGAGGTGAACTTCTGTGACAATTCAGTGTGTTATAGTGTCTCTCGGAGGTGAACTACTGTAACAGTTCAGTGTGTTATAGTGTCACAAGGAGGTGAACTACTGTAACAGTTCAGTGTGTTATTGTGTCTCTATTTAGGAGGTGAACTACTGTAACAGTTCAGTGTGTTATAGTGTCTCTAGGAGGTGAACTACTGTAACAGTTCAGTGTGTTGTAGTGTCTCGTGGAGGTGAACTACTGTAACAGTTCAGTGTGTTATTGTTTCTCTATTTAGGAGGTGAACTACTGTAACAGTTCAGTGTGTTATAGTGTCTCTCGGAGGTGAACTACTGTAACAGTTCAGTGTGTTATAGTGTCACAAGGAGGTGAACTACTGTAACAGTTCAGTGTGTTATTGTGTCTCTATTTAGGAGGTGAACTGCTGTAACAGTTCAGTGTTTTTATAGTGTCTTTAGGGGGTGAACTTCTGTGACAATTCGGTGTGTTATAGTGTCTCTCGGAGGTGAACTACTGCAACAGTTCAGTGTGTTATAGTGTCTCGTGGATGTGAACTACTGTAACAGTTCAGTGTGTTATTGTTTCTCTATTTAGGAGGTGAACTACTGTAACAGTTCAGTGTGTTATAGTGTCTCTCTCTCGGAGGTGAACTACTGTAACAGTTCAGTGTGTTATAGTGTCTCGTGGATGTGACCTACTGTAACAGTTCAGTGTGTTATAGTGTCTCTCTCTCGGAGGTGAACTACTGTAACAGTTCAGTGTGTTATAGTGTCTCTAGGAGGTGAACTACTGTAACAGTGCAGTGTTTTCATTGTGTCACCAGGATGTGAACTACTGTAACATTTCAGTGTGTCATAGTTTCACTAGGAGGTGAACTACTGTAACAGTTCAGTGTGTTGTAGTGTCTCGTGGATGTGAACTACTGTAACAGTTCAGTGTGTTATTGTTTCTCTATTTAGGAGGTGAACTACTGTAACAGTTCAGTGTGTTATAGTGTCTCTCACTCGGAGTTGAACTACTGTAACAGTTCAGTGTGTTGTAGTGTCTCTCGGAGGTGAACTACTGTAACAGTTCAGTGTGTTATTGTGTCTCTCAGAGGTGAACTACTGTAACAGTTCAGTGTGTTATAGTGTCACAAGGAGGTGAACTACTGTAACAGTTCAGTGTGTTATTGTGTCTCTATTTAGGAGGTGAACTGCTGTAACAGTTCAGTGTTTTTATAGTGTCTTTAGGGGGTGAACTTCTGTGACAATTCGGTGTGTTATAGTGTCTCTCGGAGGTGAACTACTGCAACAGTTCAGTGTGTTATAGTGTCTCGTGGATGTGAACTACTGTAACAGTTCAGTGTGTTATTGTTTCTCTATTTAGGAGGTGAACTACTGTGGATTCAGTGTGTTTATAGTGTCTCTCTCTCAGAGGTGAACTTCTGTAACAGTTCAGTGTGTTATAGTGTCTCGTGTGAATTAGTGACCTGCTGTAACAGTTCAGTGTATTTATAGTGTCTCTCTCTCGGAGGTGAACTTCTGTAACAGTTCAGTGTGTTATAGTGTCTCTAGGAAGGTGAACTACTGTAACAGTGCAGTGTTTTCATTGTCACCAGGATGTGAACTACTGTAACATTTCAGTGTGTCATAGTTTCACTAGGAGGTGAACTACTGTAACAGTTCAGTGTGTTATATGTGAACTACTGTAACAGTTCAGTGTGTTATTGTTTCTCTATTTAGGAGTTGAACTACTGTAACAGTTCAGTGTGTTATAGTGTCTCTCGGAGTTGAACTACTGTAACAGTTCAGTGTGTTTATAGTGAACTACTGCTTAACAGTTCAGGGTTATAGTGTCTCTGAAACTGCTGTAACAGTTCAGTGTTATTGTCTCTCTCTAGGGAGGTGAACTACTGTAACAGTGCAGTGTTTTTGTAGTGTCACCAGGATGTGAACTACTGTAACATTTTCAGTGTGTCATAGTTTCACTAGGAGGTGAACTTCTGTAACATTCAGTGTGTTATAGTGTCTCTCGGAGGTGAACTACTGTAACAGTTCAGTGTGTTATACAAGGAGGTGTCTTTAGAAGGTGAACTACTGTAACAGTTCAGTGTGTCATATATCTTTAAGAGGTGAACTTCTGTAACAGTTCAGTGTGTTATAGTGTCTCTAGAGGTGAACTACTGTAACAGTTCAGTGTGTTATAGTGTCTTTAGGAGGTGAACTACTGTAATAGTTCAGTGTGTTATACTGTCTCTAGGAGGTGAACTACTGTAACAGTTCAGTGTGTTATAGTGTCTCTAGAAGGTGAACTACTGTAACAGTTCAGTGTGTTATAGTGTCACAAGGAGGTGAACTAATGTAACAGTTCAGTGTGTCATAGTTTCACTAAGAGGTGAGCTACTGTAACAGTTCAGTGTGTTATAGTGTCTCTAGGAGGTGAACTACTGTAACAGTTCAGTGTGTTATAGTGTCTTTAGGAGGTGAACTACTGTAACAGTTCAGTGTGTTATAGTGTCTTTAGGAGGTGAACTACTGTAACAGTGCAGTGTTTTGTAGTGTTACCAGGATGTGAACTACTGTAACATTTCAATGTGTCATAGTTTCACTAGGAGGTGAACTACTGTAACAGTTCAGTGTTTTTATAGTGTCTTTAGGAGGTGAACTACTGTAACAGTTCAGTGTGTTATAGTGTCTCCAGGCTGTGAACTACTGTAACAGTTCAGTGTGTTGTAGTGTCTCTAGGAGGTGAACTACTGTAACAGTTCAGTGTGTTATAGTGTCTCCAGGCTGTGAACTACTGTAACAGTTCAGTGTGTTGTAGTGTCTCTAGGAGGTGAACTACTGTAAAAGTTCAGCGTGTTTTTGTGTCTCCAGGAGGTGAACTACTGTAACAGTTCAGTGTGTTATAGTGTCACAAGGAGGTGAACTACTGTAACAGTTCAGTGTGTTGTTGTGTCTCTAGGAGGTGAACTAATGTAACAGTTCAGTGTGTTATTGTTTCTCTATTTAGGAGGTGAACTACTGTAACAGTTCAGTGTGTTATAGTGTCATAAGGAGGTGAACTACTGTAACAGTTCAGTGTGTTATTGTGTCTCTATTTAGGAGGTGAACAGCTGTAACAGTTCAGTGTTTTTATAGTGTCTTTAGGGGGAGGTGACAATTCGATGTGTTATGGTGTCTCTGTAACTGCAACAGTTCAGTGTGTTATAGTGTCTCGTGGATGTGACCTAATGTAACAGTTCAGTGTGTTGTAGTGTCTCTAGGAGGTGAACTGCTGTAACAGTTCAGTGTGTTATAGTGTCTCAATGGCTGTGAACTACTGTAACAGTTCAGTGTGTTGTAGTGTCTCTAGGAGGTGAACTACTGTAACAGTTCAGCGTGTTTTGTGTCTCCAGGAGGTGAACTACTGTAACAGTTCAGTGTTTTCATTGTGTCACCAGGATGTGAACTACTGTAACATTTCAGTGTGTCATAGTTTCCTAGGAGGTGAACTACTGTAACAGTTCAGTGTGTTATAGTGTCTCTAGGAGGTGAACTACTGTAACAGTTCAGTGTGTTATAGTGTCACAAGGAGGTGAACTACTGTAACAGTTCAGTGTGTTATTGTTTCTCTATTTAGGAGGTGAACTGCTGTAACAGTTCAGTGTTTTTATAGTGTCTTTGGGGTTGAACTACTGTAACAGTTCAGTGTGTTGTAGTGTCTCGTGGAGGTGAACTACTGTAACAGTTCAGTGTGTTATTGTTTCTCTATTTAGGAGGTGAACTGCTGTAACAGTTCAGTGTTGTTATAGTGTCTTTGGATGTGAACTAATGTGACAATTCGGTGTGTTAAGTGTCTCTCGGAGGCCAGACTGCTGTAACAGTTCAGTGTGTTATAGTGTCTCGTGGATGTGACCTACTGTAACAGTTCAGTGTGTTATTGTTTCTCTCTCTCGGAGGTGAACTTCTGTAACAGTTCAGTGTGTTATAGTGTCTCTCGGAGGTGAACTACTGTAACAGTTCAGTGTGTTCATTGTGTCACGTGGATGTGAACTACTGTAACAGTTCAGTGTGTTATAGTGTCTCTCTCTCGGAGGTGAACTACTGTAACAGTTCAGTGTGTTATAGTGTCTCTCGGAGGTGAACTACTGTAACAGTTCAGTGTTTTCATTGTGTCACCAGGGATGTGAACTACTGTAACATTTCAGTGTGTCATAGTTTCACTAGGAGGTGAACTACTGTAACCCAGTTCAGTGTGTTATTGTTTCTCGTGGATGTGAACTACTGTAACAGTTCAGTGTGTTATTGTTTCTCTATTTAGGAGGTGAACTACTGTAACAGTTCAGTGTGTTATAGTGTCTCTCACTCGGAGTTGAACTACTGTAAACTAGTGTCTGTAACAGTTCAGTGTGTGTTGTAGTGTCTAGTGTGGAGGTGAACTACTGTAACAGTTCAGTGTGTTATTGTTTCTCTATTTAGGAGGTGAACTGCTGTAACAGTTCAGTGTTTTTATAGTGTCTTTGGGGGTGAACTTCTGTGACAATTCGGTGTGTTATAGTGTCTCTCAGGAGGTGGAACTACTGCAACAGTTCAGTGTGTTATAGTGTCTCGTGGATGTGAACTACTGTAACAGTTCAGTGTGTTATTGTTTCTCTATTTAGGAGGTGAACTACTGTAACAGTTCAGTGTGTTATGAGTGTCTCTCTCTCGGAGGTGAACTTCTGTAACAGTTCAGTGTGTTATAGTGTCTCTAGGAGGTGAACTACTGTAACAGTTCAGTGTGTTATTGTGTCTCTCTCTAGGAGGTGAACTTCTGTAACAGTTCAGTGTGTTTGTGTGTCTCTCTCTAGGGAGGTGAACTACTGTAACAGTTCAGTGTGTTGTGTGTCTCTCTCTAGGGTAAACTACTGTAACAGTGCAGTGTTTGTAGTGTCTCCA
This sequence comes from Oncorhynchus gorbuscha, assembly GCF_021184085.1. Taxonomy (NCBI): domain Eukaryota; kingdom Metazoa; phylum Chordata; class Actinopteri; order Salmoniformes; family Salmonidae; genus Oncorhynchus; species Oncorhynchus gorbuscha. The sequence continues at coordinate 6,063 of NW_025756708.1, forward strand.
GGATGTGAACTACTGTACTTAACATTTCAGTGTCATAGTTTCACTAGGGAGGGAGTGAACTTCCTGTAACAGTTCAGTGTGTTATAGTGTCTCTCACTCGGAGTTGAACCTGTAACAGTTCAGTGTGTTATAGTGTCTCTCGGAGGTGAACTACTGTAACAGTTCAGTGTGTTATAGTG
>NW_025756709.1:0-6240 GCF_021184085.1 Oncorhynchus gorbuscha
ATGTTGACAGTACTGTTACTGAGCGAGTGGTTAGCATCGACTAGAGCTACAGTAGCCATGTTGACAGTACTGTTACTGAACGAGTGGTAAGCATCGACTAGAGCTACTGAAGCCATGTTGACAGTACTGTTACTGAACGAGTGGTAAGCATCGACTAGAGCTACAGTAGCCATGTTGACAGTACTGTTACTGAACGAGTGGTAAGCATCGACTAGAGCTACAGTAGCCATGTTGACAGTACTGTTACTGAGCGAGTGGTAAGCATCGACTAGAGCTACAGTAGCCATGTTGACAGTACTGTTACTGAGCGAGTGGTAAGCATCGACTAGAGCTACAGTAGCCATGTTGACAGTACTGTTACTGAACGAGTGGTAAGCATCGACTAGAGCTACAGTAGCCATGTTGACAGTACTGTTACTGAGCGAGTGGTAAGCATCGACTAGAGCTACAGTAGCCATGTTGACAGTACTGTTACTGAACGAGTGGTAAGCATCGACTAGAGCTACAGTAGCCATGTTGACAGTACTGTTACTGAACGCAGTGGTAAGCATCGACTAGAGCTACAGTAGCCATGTTGACAGTACTGTTACTGAACGAGTGGTAAGCATCGACTAGAGCTACAGTAGCCATGTTGACAGTACTGTTACTGAACGAGTGGTAAGCATCGACTAGAGCTACAGTAGCCATGTTGACAGTACTGTTACTGAACGAGTGGTAAGCATCGACTAGAGCTACAGTAGCCATGTTGACAGTACTGTTACTGAACGAGTGGTAAGCATCGACTAGAGCTACAGTAGCCATGTTGACAGTACTGTTACTGAACGAGTGGTAAGCATCGACTAGAGCTACAGTAGCCATGTTGACAGTACTGTTACTGAACGAGTGGTAAGCATCGACTAGAGCTACAGTAGCCATGTTGACAGTACTGTTACTGAACGAGTGGTAAGCATCGACTAGAGCTACAGTAGCCATGTTGACAGTACTGTTACTGAGCGAGTGGTAAGCATCGACTAGAGCTACAGTAGCCATGTTGACAGTACTGTTACTGAGCGAGTGGTAAGCATCGACTAGAGCTACAGTAGCCATGTTGACAGTACTGTTACTGAGCGAGTGGTAAGCATCGACTAGAGCTACAGTAGCCATGTTGACAGTACTGTTACTGAACGAGTGGTAAGCATCGACTAGAGCTACAGTAGCCATGTTGACAGTACTGTTACTGAACGAGTGGTAAGCATCGACTAGAGCTACAGTAGCCATGTTGACAGTACTGTTACTGAACGAGTGGTAAGCATCGACTAGAGCTACAGTAGCCATGTTGACAGTACTGTTACTGAGCGAGTGGTAAGCATCGACTAGAGCTACAGTAGCCATGTTGACAGTACTGTTACTGAGCGAGTGGTAAGCATCGACTAGAGCTACAGTAGCCATGTTGACAGTACTGTTACTGAGCGAGTGGTAAGCATCGACTAGAGCTACAGTAGCCATGTTGACAGTACTGTTACTGAACGAGTGGTAAGCATCGACTAGAGCTACAGTAGCCATGTTGACAGTACTGTTACTGAGCGAGTGGTAAGCATCGACTAGAGCTACAGTAGCCATGTTGACAGTACTGTTACTGAGCGAGTGGTAAGCATCGACTAGAGCTACAGTAGCCATGTTGACAGTACTGTTACTGAACGAGTGGTAAGCATCGACTAGAGCTACAGTAGCCATGTTGACAGTACTGTTACTGAACGAGTGGTAAGCATCGACTAGAGCTACAGTAGCCATGTTGACAGTACTGTTACTGAACGAGTGGTAAGCATCGACTAGAGCTACAGTAGCCATGTTGACAGTACTGTTACTGAGCGAGTGGTAAGCATCGACTAGAGCTACAGTAGCCATGTTGACAGTACTGTTACTGAACGAGTGGTAAGCATCGACTAGAGCTACAGTAGCCATGTTGACAGTACTGTTACTGAACGAGTGGTAAGCATCGACTAGAGCTACAGTAGCCATGTTGATGGTACTGTTACTGAGCGAGTGGTGCTGTCGACTAGAGCTACAGTAGCCATGTTGACAGTACTGTTACTGAGCAGGTGGTAAGCATCACTAGAGCTACAGTAGCCATGTTGACAGTACTGTTACTGAACGCAGTGGTAAGCATCGACTAAGAACTTACAGTAGCCATGTTGACAGTACTGTTACTGAACGAGTGGTTAGCATCGACTAGAGCCACAGTAGCCATGTTGACAGTACTGTTACTGAATGAGTGGTAAAGCACGACTAGAGCTACAGTAGCCATGTTGACAGTACTGCTGGAGCAGTGGTAGCTTTATCAGCTAGAGCTACAGTAACCATGTTGACAGTACTGTTACTGAACGAGTGGTAAGCATCGACTAGAGCTATAGTAGCCATGTTGACACACTGTTACTGAACGGTGGTTAGCATGACTAGAGCTACAGTAGCCATGTTGACAGTACTGTTACTGAATGAGTGGTAAGCATCGACTAGAGCTACAGTAGCCATGTTGACAGTACTGTTACTGAACGAGTGGTAAGCATCGACTAGAGCTACGGTAGCCATGTTGACTAGTACTGTTACTGAAGCAGGTGGTAAGCATCGACTAGGCTTCACAGTAGCCATGTTGACCTGAGTACACGTTACTGAGCGAGTGGTAAGCATCGACTGAAGCTACAGTAGCCATGTTGACAGTACCGTTACTGAGCAGTGGTAAGCATCGATGACTACAGGCTAGCCATGTTGACAGTACAGTTACTGAGGCAGTGGTAAGCATCGACTAGAGCTACAGTAGCCATGTTGACAGTACTGTTACTGAACGAGTGGTAAGCATCGACTAGAGCTACTGTAGCCATGTTGACAGTACCGTTACTGAACAGTGGTAAGCATCGACTAGAGCTACAGTAGCCATGTTGACAGTACCGTTACTGAGCGAGTGGTAAGCATGCGACTAGAGCTACAGTAGCCATGTTGACAGTACTGTTGCTGAGCAGTGGTTAGTATCGGCTAGGCTACGGTAGCCATGTTGACAGTACTGTTGCTGAGCAGTGGTAAGTATCGACTAGAGCTACAGTAGCCATGTTGACAGTACTGTTACTGGGCGAGTGGTAAGCATCGACTAGGCTACAGTAGCCATGTTGACAGTACTGTTACTGAGCAGTGGTAAGCATCGACTAGAGCTGTTAGCCATGTTGACAGTACTGTTACTGAGCAGTGGTAAGCATCGAGCTAGAGCTACAGTAGCCATGTTGACAGTACTGTTACTGAGCAGTGGTAAGCATCGACTAGAGCTACAGTAGCCATGTTGACAGTACTGTTACTGAGCAGTGGTAAGCATCGACTAGAGCTACAGTAGCCATGTTGACAGTACCGTTACTGAGCAGAGTGGTAAGCATCGACTAGAGCTACAGTAGCCATGTTGACAGTACTGTTACTGAACGAGTGGTAAGCATCGACTAGAGCTACAGTAGCCATGTTGACAGTACTGTTACTGAACGAGTGGTAAGCATCGACTAGAGCTACAGTAGCCATGTTGACAGTACTGTTACTGAGCAGTGGTAAGCATCGGCTAGAGCTACAGTAGCCATGTTGACAGTACTGTTACTGAGCAGTGGTAGCATCGACTAGAGCTACAGTAGCCATGTTGACAGTACTGTTACTGAGCAGTGGTAAGCATCGACTAGAGCTACAGTAGCCATGTTGACAGTACTGTTACTACAGTGGTAAGCATCGACTAGAGCTACAGTAGCCAGTTACTGAGCAGTTAGCATCGACTAGAGCTACAGTAGCCATGTTGACAGTACTGTTACTGAACGAGTGGTAAGCATCGACTAGAGCTACAGTAGCCATGTTGACAGTACTGTTACTGAACTGAGAAAGTGGTAAGCATCGACTAGAGCTACAGTAGCCATGTTGACAGTACTGTTACTGAATGAGTGGTAAGCATCGACTAGAGCTACAGTAGCCATGTTGACAGTACTGTTACTGAACGAGTGGTTAGCATCGACTAGAGCTACAGTAGCCATGTTGACAGTACTGTTACTGAACGAGTGGTAAGCATCGACTAGAGCTACAGTAGCCATGTTGACAGTACTGTTACTGAGCAGTGGTAAGCATCGACTAGAGCTACAGTAGCCATGTTGACAGTACTGTTACTGAAGCAGTGGTTAGCATCGACTAGAGCTACAGTAGCCATGTTGACAGTACTGTTACTGACGAGTGGTTAGCATCGACTAGAGCTACAGTAGCCATGTTGACAGTACTGTTACTGAGCGAGTGGTAAGCATCGACTAGAGCTAAGTAGCCATGTTGACAGTACTGCCAGTGGTAACATCGACTAGAGCCATAACCATGTTGACAGTACTGTTACTGAGCAGTGGTAAGCATCGACTAGAGCTACAGTAGCCATGTTGACAGTACTGTTACTGAGCAGTGGTAAGCATCGACTAGAGCTACAGTAGCCATGTTGACAGTACTGTTACTGAACGAGTGGTAAGCATCGACTAGAGCTACAGTAGCCATGTTGACAGTACTGTTGCTGAGCAGTGGTAGCATCGACTAGAGCTACAGTAGCCATGTTGACAGTACTGTTACTGAACAGTGGTAGCATCGACTAGGCTACAGTAGCCATGTTGACAGTACCGTTACTGAACGAGTGGTAAGCATCGACTAGAGCTACAGTAGCCATGTTGACAGTACTGTTACTGAGCGAGTGGTAAGCATCGACTAGAGCTACAGTAGCCATGTTGACAGTACTGTTACTGAACAGTGGTAAGCATCGACTAGAGCTACAGTAGCCATGTTGACAGTACTGTTACTGAACGAGTGGTAAGCATCGACTAGAGCTACAGTAGCCATGTTGACAGTACTGTTACTGAGCGGTGGTAAGCATCGACTAGAGCTACAGTAGCCATGTTGACAGTACTGTTACTGAGCAGTGGTAAGCATCGACTAGAGCTACAGTAGCCATGTTGACAGTACTGTTACTGAACGAGTGGTAAGCATCGACTAGAGCTACAGTAGCCATGTTGACAGTACTGTTACTGAACGAGTGGTAAGCATCGACTAGAGCTACAGTAGCCATGTTGACAGTACTGTTACTGAGCAGTGGTAAGCATCGACTAGAGCTACAGTAGCCATGTTGACAGTACTGTTACTGAGCAGTGGTAAGCATCGACTAGAGCTGCAGTAGCCATGTTGACAGTACTGTTACTGAACGAGTGGTAGCATCGACTAGAGCTACAGTAGCCATGTTGACAGTACTGTTACTGAGCAGTGGTAAGCATCGACTAGAGCTACAGTAGCCATGTTGACAGTACTGTTACTGAGCAGTGGTTAGCATCGACTAGAGCTACAGTAGCCATGTTGACAGTACTGTTACTGAACGAGTGGTTAGCATCGACTAGAGCTACAGTAGCCATGTTGACAGTACTGTTACTGAACAGTGGTTAGCATCGACTAGAGCTACAGTAGCCATGTTGACAGTACTGTTACTGAGCAGTGGTAAGCATCACTAGGCTACAGTAGCCATGTTGACAGTACTGTTACTGAACAGTGGTAAGCATCGACTAGAGCTACAGTAGCCATGTTGACAGTACTTTGTTACTGAACGGAGTGGTAAGCATCGGCCTAGAGCTACAGTAGCCATGTTGACAGTACTGTTACTGAACAGTGGTTATCGACTAGAGCTACAGTAGCCATGTTGACAGTACTTGTTACTGAACGAGTGGTTAGCATCGACTAGAGCTACAGTAGCCATGTTGACAGTACTGTTACTGAATGAGTGGTTAGCATCGACTAGGCTACAGTAGCCATGTTGACAGTACTGTTACTGAGCGAGTGGTGCATCGACTAGAGCTACAGTAGCCATGTTGACAGTACTGTTACTGAACGAGTGGTTAGCATCTGACTAGAGCTACAGTAGCCATGTTGACAGTACTGTTACTGAGCGAGTGGTTAGCATCGACTAGAGCTACAGTAGCCATGTTGACAGTACTGTTACTGAACGAGTGGTTAGCATCGACTAGAGCTACAGTAGCCATGTTGACAGTACTGTTACTGAATGAGTGGTTAGCATCGACTAGAGCTACAGTAGCCATGTTGACAGTACCGTTGCTGAGCGAGTGGTGTAAGCATCGACTAGAGCTACAGTAGCCATGTTGACAGTACCGTTACTGACAGGCAGTGGTAAGCATCGACTAGAGCTACAGTAGCCATGTTGACAGTACTGTTACTGAGCAG
>NW_025756710.1:0-6240 GCF_021184085.1 Oncorhynchus gorbuscha
TGGCCAAGATGTTCAAATGTTCATAAATGACCAGCATGGTTGAATAATAGTAAGGCAGAACAGTTGAAACTGGAGCAGGAGCATGGCCAGGTGGACTGGGGACAGCAAGGAGTCCTCATGTCAGGTAGTCCTGGGACATGGTCCTAGGGCCCAGGCCAGTTGAAACTGGAGCAGCAGCATGGCCAGGTGGACTGGGGACAGCAAGGAGTCATCATGTCAGGTAGTCCTGGGGCATGGTCCTAGGGCCCAGGTCCTCCAGAGAGAGAGAAAGAAAGAGAGAAGGAGAGAATTAGAGAACGCACACTTAGATTCACACAGGACACCTGAATAGGACAGGAGAAGTACTCCAGATAAACAAACTGACCCTAGCCCCCCGACACATAAACTACTGCAGCATAAATACTGGAGGCTGAGACAGGAGGGGTCAGGAGACACTGTGGCCCCATCCGAGGACATCCCGGACAGGGCCAAACAGGAAGGATATAACCCCACCCACTTTGCCAAAGCACAGCCCCCACACCACTAGAGGAAATCTTCAACCACCAACTTACCATCCTGAGACAAGGCCGAGTATAGCCCACAAAGATCTCCGACACGGTACAACCCAAGGGGGGGCCCAGACAGGCCGACCACAACAGTGAATCAACCCACCCAGGTGACGCACCCCCCCCAGGGACGGCACGAGAGAGCCCCAGCAAGCCAGTGACTCAGCCCCCGTAACAGGGTTAGAGGCAGAGAATCCCAGTGGAAAGAGGGAACCGGCCAGGCAGAGACAGCAAGGGCGGTTCGTTGCTCCAGAGCCTTTCCGTTCACCTTCCCACTCCTGGGCCAGACTACACTCAATCATATGACCCACTGAAGAGATGAGTCTTCAGTAAAGACTTAAAGGTTGAGACCGAGTTTGCGTCTCTGACATGGGTAGGCAGACCGTTCCATAAAAATGGAGCTCTATAGGAGAAAGCCCTGCCTCCAGCTGTTTGCTTAGAAATTCTAGGGACAATTGGAGGCCTGCGTCTTGTGACCGTAGCGTACGTGCGTATATGCTGACAGGAGACCAAATCAGAGAGAGGTAGGTAGGAGCAAGCCCATGTAATGCTTTGTGGGTTAGCAGTAGCCTTGAAATCAGCCCTTGCTTTGACAGGAAGCCAGTGTAGAGGCTAGCACTGGGTAATATGATCAAATTTTTGGTTCTAGTCAGGATTCTAGCAGCCGTATTTGCACTAACTGAAGTTTATTTAGTGCTTTATCCGAGATGCTTCGGAAAATAGAGCATTGCAGTAGTCTAACCTAGAAGTGACAAAAGCTGTTATGCAGGTGAATGAGGACCCAAGCGACTTGGCGAAAACAGAGTCTTTAATCCAGTAAAGTAAATCTACAATCATAAAGCATAATTCCACTCGTAATAGCGAACACAGACTGAGACTCGATCATGAACTGCAGGTTGCCTCGGGAAGGCACTTGAGCAGTGCAGACTCAGACACCTGCTCACCACGCAGCATCTGGGGAAACCGACACGACAGGGCGATACACAGACACAGCACGGTGAACAATAGACAAGGATCCGACAGGGCAGAAACAGAACAAGGGGAGAAATAGGGACTCTAATCCAGGGAAAAAGATAGGGAACAGGTGTGGGAAGACTAAATGATTGATTAGGGGAATAGGAACAGCTGGGAGCAGGAGCGACGATAGAGGAAGAAGAGAGAGGAAGGGAGGAGAAAAGAGCAGACCTAAAAAAGACCAGCAGGGGAGAAACGAACAGAGGAAAAGCAAAATGACAAGACAATAAGACAAAACATGACAGTACCCCCCACTCACCGAGCGCCTCCTGGGCGCACTTTCGAGAGAATCCTGAAGCAACGGAGGGAAATCATCAATAAGTGAACGGTCAGCAGAGGGAACGCTGGACTCGGCAAGCTGGGATGAGAACAGAGGAGGCTGGTAACCCAGACTACTCTGAAACGGAATAACCCGGTAGCAGACGAAGGAAGCGAGTTGTGGCGTATTCTGCCCAGGGAGCTGTTCTGCAAAGCAGGGTTTCTGAAAGAAAGGCTGCGTAGTATCTTTGACCAATCGTTATTGGCCCTTCTACTTGACCGTTAGACTGGGGATGAAACCGGAGAGAGAGACTGACGGTGCGCAATCAGCGACAAGACTCCCTCAAAACTGTGACGTGGATGCGGGCCTCTGTCTGAAAGCGAGGCGTCTCGGAGGCCCTGAATTCTGAACACATTCTCGATGATGATTTGTGCCGTCTCCTTAGCGGAAGGAAGTTTAGCGAGGGGAATGAAATGCCGCCTTAGAGAACCTATCGACAACCGTAAGAATCACCCAGTCTTCCCGCAGACAAAGGCAGACGATAGTGGAAGTCTAGAGCGTGTGAACCATGGTCGAGAATGAAGCGGTCTGAGGCGACCGGCAGGAGGAGGATTACCTGACTTAGTCTGCGCACAGTCCGAACAAGCAGCCACGCGAAACGGCGCGTGTCACGCTCTGGTGAGCCACCAAAGCGCTGGCGAATAGACGAAGTGCCTGAACACCGGGATGACCAGCTAACTTGGCAGAGTGAGCCCACTGAAGAACAGCCAGGCAGTGGAAACAGGAGCGAAAAGGAGGTTACTAGGACAAGCTGGCGGCGACGCAGTGTGTGCGTGAGTGCTTGCTTAACCTGTCTTTCAATTCCCAGACTGTCAACCCGACAACAAGCCCATAAGGAAGAATCCCCTCGGGATCAGTAGAAGCCACAGAAGAACTAAACAGGCGGGATAAGGCATCAGGCTTGGTGTTTTTGCTACCGGACGGTAGAAAATCACAAACTCGAAGCAATGAAAAACTGCGCCCCAACGACTTGACGGAGCATTAAGTCGTTTGGCAGGCGGATGTACTCAAAGGTTCTTATGGTCTGTCCAAACGACAAAGGAACAGTCCGCCTCAACCACTGTCGCCATTCGCCTAGGGCTAAGCGGATGGCGAGCAGTTCGCGGTTACCCACATCATAGTTGCGTTCAGATGGCGACAGGCGATGAGAAAAATAAGCGCAAGGATGAACCTTATCGTCAGACTGGAAGCGCTGGGATAGAATGGCTCCCACGCCTACCTCTGAAGCGTCAACCTCGACAATGAATTGTCTAGTGACGTCAGGAGTAACGAGGATAGGAGCGGACGTAAAACGTTCTTTTAGAAGATCAAAAGCTCCCTGGGCGGAACCGGACCACTTAAAACACGTCTTGACAGAAGTAAGAGCTGTGAGAGGGGCAGCAACTTGACCGAAATTACGAATGAAACGCCGATAGAAATTAGCGAAACCTAGAAAGCGCTGCAACTCGACACGTGACCTTGGAACGGGCCAATCACTGACAGCTTGGACCTTAGCGGAATCCATCTGAATGCCTTCAGCGGAAATAACGGAACCGAGAAAAGTAACGGAGGAGACATGAAAAGAGCACTTCTCAGCCTTCACGTAGAGACAATTCTCTAAAAGGCGCTGTAGAACACGTCAGAGCACATTACTGAACATGAATCTCGGTGGCGGTGAAAAAATCAGGATATCGTGGAATAGACAAAAACAAAGATGTTCAGCATGTCTCTCAGAACATCATTAACTAATGCCTGAAAACAGCTGGCATTCAATGAGACCAGCGACAAGAACCCGGTACTCAAAATGCCCTAGCAATTAGCAATTTTCCTCGTCCCCTCTCTCTGATGTGCGAGATGGTAGCGTTGAAGAGTCCAACTTAGTAAAACACCTGGCTCCCTGCAGAATCTCAAGGCTGATGACATGGGGAGCGGATAACGTTCTTAACCGTTAGCATGTCATTCAGCCCTCGATAATCCACGCAGAGAGCGCAAAGTACCGTCCTTTTCTTAACAAAGAACGCCCGGCGGAGAGGGAAGAAGGCACTATGGTACGGCGTCAGGACACAGATAAATAATCCTCGAGAGCCTTACGTTCGGGGAGCCGACAGAGAGTATAGTCTACCCCGAGGAGGAGTGGTCCCCGGAAGGAGATCAATACTACAATCATACGACCGGTGAGGGAGGAAGGGAGTTGGCTCGGGACCGACTGAAGACCGTGCGCAGATCATGATATTCCTCCGGCACTCCTGTCAAATCGCCAGGTTCCTCCTGAGAAGTGGGGACAGAAGAAATGGGAGGGATGGCAGACATTAAACACTTCACATGACAAGAAACGTTCCAGGATAGGATAGAATTACTAGACCAATTAATAGAAGGATTATGACATACTAGCCAGGGATGACCCAAAACAACAGGTGTAAAAGGTGAACGAAAAATCAAAAAAGAAATAGTCTCACTGTGGTTACCAGATACTGTGAGGGTTAAAGGTAGTGTCTCAAATCTGATACTGGGAAGATGACTACCATCTAAGGCGAACATGGGCGTAGGCTTGTCTAACTGTCTGAAAGGAATGTCATGTTTCCGAGCCCATGCTTCGTCCATGAAACAACCCTCAGCCCCAGAGTCAATCAAGGCACTGCATGTAGCACCCGAACCGGTCCAGCGTAGATGGACCGACATAGTAGTACAGGATCTAGATGAAGAGACCTGAGTAGTAGCACTCACCAGTAGCCCTCCGCTTACTGATGAGCTCTGGCCTTTTACTGGACATGAATTGACAAAATGTCCATCAAATCCGCAATAGAGGCACAGGCGGTTGGTGATCCTCCGTTCCCTCTCCTTAGTCGAGATGCGAATACCTCCCAGCTGCATGGGCTCAGTCTCTGAGCCAGAGGAGGGAGATGGTTGCGATGCGGAGCAGGGAAACACCGTTGACGCAGAGCTCTCTTCCACGAGCTTGGTGACGAAGATCTACCCGTCGTTCTATGCGGATGGCGAGAGCAATCAAAGAGTCCACACTGGAAGGAACCTCCCGAGAGAGAATCTCATCTTTGACCACTGCGTGGAGTCCCTCCAGAAAACGAGCGAGCAGCGCCGGCTCGTTCCAGTCACTAGAGGCAGCAAGAGTGCGAAACTCTATAGAGTAATCCGTTATGGATCGATCACCTTGGCATAGGGAAGCCAGGGCCCTAGAAGCCTCCCTACCAAAAACTGAACGGTCAAAAACCCGAATCATCTCCTCTTTAAAGTTCTGGTAATTGTTTGAACAATCAGCCCTTGCCTCCCAGATAGCTGTGCCCCACTCTCGAGCCCGGCCAGTAAGGAGTGAAATGACGTAAGCAACCCGAGCTCTCTCTCTAGAGTATGTGTTGGGTTGAGAGAGAACACAATATCACACTGGGTGAGAAAGGAGCGAGCACTCCGTGGGCTGCCCGGAGTAGCAAGGTGGGTTATTAACCCTAGGTTCCGGAGGCTCGGCAGGCCAGGAAGTAACAGGTGGCACGAGACGAAGACTCTGGAACTGTCCAGAGAGGTCGGAAACCTGAGCGGCCAGGTTCTCCACGGCATGGCGAGCAGCAGACAATTCCTGCTCGTGTCTGTCGAGCATGGCTCCTTGGATCTCGACGGCAGTGTTACGAGCGTCTGTAGTCGCTGGGTCCATTCTTTGGTCGGATCCTTCTGTTATGCAGGTGAATGAGGACCCAAAAGCGACTTGGCGAAAACAGAGTCTTTAATCCAGTAAAGTAAATCTACAATCATAAAGCATAATTCCACTCGTAATGACGAGAACAGACTGGAGACTCGATCATGAACTGCAGGTTGCCTCGGGAAGGCACTTGAACGTAGCAGACTCAGACACCTGCTCACCACGCAGCATCTGAGGGAAACACGACACGACAGGGCGATACACAGACACAGCACGGTGAACAATAGACAAGGATCCGACAGGGCAGAAACGGAAAACAAGGGGAGAAATAGGGACTCTAATCAGGGAACAAGATAGGGAACAGGTGTGGGAAGACTAAATGATTGATTAGGGGAATAGGAACAGCTGGGAGCAGGAACGGAACGATAGAGAGAAGAGAGAGGGGAAGGGAGAGAGAAAAAGGGGAACGAACCTAAAAAGACCAGCAGGGGGAAAACGAACAGAGGGAAAAGCAAAATGACAAGACAATAAGACAAAACATGACAAAAGCATGGATTAATTTTTCTGCATAATTTTTGGACAGAAAGTTTCTGATTTTTGCAATGTTACGTAGATGGAAAAAAGCTGTCCTCGAAATGGTCTTGATATGTTCTTCAAAAGAGAGATCAGGGTCCAGAGTAACGCCGAGGTCCTTCACAGTTTTATTTGAGACGACTGTACAACCATTAAGATTAATT
>NW_025756711.1:0-6240 GCF_021184085.1 Oncorhynchus gorbuscha
GTAGCATAGTGAAATACTGGTAGTATAGTGAAATACTGGTAGCATAGTGAAATACTGGTAGCATAGTGAAATACTGGTAGCATAGTGAAATACTGGTAGCATAGTGAAATACTGGTAGCATAGTGAAATACTGGTAGCATAGTGAAATACTGGTAGCATAGTGAAATACTGGTAGCATAGTGAAGTACTAGTGGTAGCATAGTGAAATACTGGTAGCATAGTAGAAATACTGGTGGTAGCATAGTGATATACTGGTAGCATAGTGAAGTACTGGTGGCATAGTGAAGTACTGGTGGTAGCATAGTGATATACTGGCAGCATAGTGAAATACTGGTATTTAGTTTGAAAATAGCTGAGTAGCATAGTGAAATACTGGGTAGCATAGTGAAATACTGGTGGTAGACATAGTGATATACTGGTAGCATAGTGAAATACTGGTAGCATAGTGAAATACGTAGCATAGTGAGAGTAGTGGTAGCATAGTGAAATACTGGTAGCATAGTGAAATGCTGGTGGTAGCATAGTGAAATCCCTGGTAGCATAGTGAAATACTGGTGGTAGCATAGTGAAATACTAGTTAGCATGAGTGCAAATACTGGTAGCATAGTGAAATACTGGTAACATAGTGAAATACTGTTAGCATAGTGATATACTGGTAGCATAGTGAAATACTGGTGGTAGCATAGTGAAATACTTGGTAGCATAGTGAAATACTGGTAGCATAGTGAAATACTGGTAGCATAGTGAAATGCTGGTAGCATAGTGAAATACTGGTAGCATAGTGAAATACTGGTAGGCATAGTGAAATACTGGTAGCATAGTGAAATACTGGTGGTAGCATAGTGAAATACTGGTAGCATAGTGAAATACTGAGTAGCATAGTGAAATACTGGTAGCATAGTGAAATACTGGTAGCATAGTAAAATACTGGTAGCATAGTGAGAATACTATTGCATAGTGAAATACTGGTGGTAGCATAGTGAATACTGGTAGCATAGTGAAATACTGGTAGCATAGTGAAGAATACTGGTGGTAGCATAGTGAAATACTGGTAGCATAGTGAAATACTGTTATAGTGAAATACTGGTAGCATAGTACGAAATACTAATTGCTGGTAAGAATACTGGTAGCATAGTGAAATACTGGTGGTAGCATAGTGAAATACTGGTAGCATAGTGAAATACTGGTAGCATGAGTGAAATACTGGCAGTAGCATAGTGAAATACTGGTAGCATAGTGAAATACTGGTAGCATAGCTGAAATACTGGTAGCATAGTGAAATACTGGTGGTAACATAGTGAAATACTGGTAGCATAGTGAAATACTGGTAGCATAGTGAAATACTGGTAGCATAGTGAAATACTGGTGGTAGCATAGTGAAATACTGGTAGCATAGTGAAATACTGGTAGAATAGTGAAATACTGGTAGCATAGTGAGAATACTGGTAGCATAGTGAAATACTGGTAGCATAGTGAGAATACTGGTAGCATAGTGAAATACTGGTGGTAACTGGTAACATAGTGAAATCACACAGTAGCATAGTGAAATACTGGTAACATAGTGAAATACTGGTGGCATAGTGAAATACTGGTAGCATAGTGAAATACTGGTAGCATAGTGAAATACTGGTAGCATAGTGAAATACTGGTAGCATAGTGAAATACTGGTAGCATAGTGAAACACTGGTAGCATAGTGAAATACGATGGTAGCATAGTGAACACTGGTGGTAGCATAGTGAAATACTGGTGGTAGCATAGTGAAACACTGGTAGAATAGTGAAACACTGGTAGTGGTAGCATAGTGAAATACTGGTAGCATAGTGAAATACTGGTGGTAGCATAGTGAAATACTGGTAGCATAGTGAAATACTGGTGGTAGCATAGTGAAATACTGGTAGCATAGTGAAATACTGGTAGCATAGTGAAATACTGAGTGGTAAGCATAGTGAAATACTGGTAGCATAGTGAAATACTGGTAGCATAGTGAAATACTGGTAACATAGTGAAATACTGGTAGCATAGTGAAATACTGGTAGCATAGTGAAATACTGGTAGCATAGTGAAATACTGGTAGCATAGTGAAATACTGGTAGCATAGTGAAATACTGGTGGTAGCATAGTGAAATACTGGTAGCATAGTGAAATACTGGTAGCATAGTGAAATACTGGTAGCATAGTGAAATACTGGTAGCATAGTGAAATACTGGTAGCATAGTGAAATACTGGTAGCATAGTGAAATACTGGTAGCATAGTGAAATACTGGTAGCATAGTGAAATACTGGTGGTAACATAGTGAAATACTGGTGAGCATAGTGAAATACTGGTAGCATAGTGAAATACTGGTAGCATAGTGAAATACTGGTAGCATAGTGAAATACTGGTGGTAGCATAGTGAAATACTGGTAGCATAGTGAAATACTGGGTAGCATAGTGAAATACTGGTAGCATAGTGAAATACTGGTAGCATAGTGAAATACTGGTAGCATAGTGAAATACTGGTAGCATAGTGAAATACTGGTAGCATAGTGAAATACTGGTAGCATAGTGAAATACTGGTAGCATAGTGAAATACTGGTAGCATAGTGAAATACTGGTAGCATAGTGAAATACTGGTAGCATAGTGAAATACTGGTGGTAGCATAGTGAAATACTGGTAGCATAGTGAAATACTGGTAGCATAGTGAAATACTGGTAGCATAGTGAAATACTGGTAGCATAGTGAAATACTGGTAGCATAGTGAAATACTGGTGGTAGCATAGTGAAATACTGGTAGCATAGTGAAATACTGGTAGCATAGTGAAATACTGGTAGCATAGTGAAATACTGGTGGTAGCATAGTGAAATACTGGTAGCATAGTGAAATACTGGTAGCATAGTGAAATACTGGTAGCATAGTGAAATACTGGTAGCATAGTGAAATACTGGTGGTAGCATAGTGAAATACTGGTAGCATAGTGAAATACTGGTAGCATAGTGAAATACTGGTGTAGCATAGTGAAATACTGGTAGTACATAGTGAAATACTGGTAGCATAGTGAAATACTGGTAGCATAGTGAAATACTGGTAGCATAGTGAAATACTGGTAGTACATAGTGAAATACTGGTAGCATAGTGAAATACTGGTAGCATAGTGAAATACTGGTGGTAGCATAGTGAAATACTGGTAGCATAGTGAAATACTGGTAGCATAGTGAAATACTGGTAGCATAGTGAAATACTGGTAGCATAGTGAAATACTGGTAACATAGTGAAATACTGGTAGCATAGTGAAATACTGGTAGCATAGTGAAATACTGGTAGCATAGTGAAATACTGGTAGCATAGTGAAATACTGGTAGCATAGTGAAATACTGGTAGCATAGTGAAATACTGGTAGCATAGTGAAATACTGGTAGCATAGTGAAATACTGGTAGCATAGTGAAATACTGGTGGTAGCATAGTGAAATACTGGTAGCATAGTGAAATACTGGTAGCATAGTGAAATACTGGTGGTAGCATAGTGAAATACTGGTAGCATAGTGAAATACTGGTAGCATAGTGAAATACTGGTGGTAGCATAGTGAAATACTGGTAGCATAGTGAAATACTGGTAGCATAGTGAAATACTGGTAGCATAGTGAAATACTGGTAGCATAGTGAAATACTGGTAGCATAGTGAAATACTGGTGGTAGCATAGTGAAATACTGGTAGCATAGTGAAATACTGGTAGCATAGTGAAATACTGGTAGCATAGTGAAATACTGGTAGCATAGTGAAATACTGGTGGTAGCATAGTGAAATACTGGTAGCATAGTGAAATACTGGTGGTAGCATAGTGAAATACTGGTAGCATAGTGAAATACTGGTAGCATAGTGAAATACTGGTGGTAGCATAGTGAAATACTGGTAGCATAGTGAAATACTGGTAGCATAGTGAAATACTGGTAGCATAGTGAAATACTGGTAGCATAGTGAAATACTGGTAGCATAGTGAAATACTGGTAGCATAGTGAAATACTGGTAGCATAGTGAAATACTGGTAGCATAGTGAAATACTGGTAGCATAGTGAAATACTGGGTAGCATAGTGAAATACTGGTAGCATAGTGAAATACTGGTAGCATAGTGAAATACTGGTGGTAACATAGTGAAATACTGGTAGCATAGTGAAATACTGGTAGCATAGTGAAATACTGGTAGCATAGTGAAATACTGGTAGCATAGTGAAATACTGGTAGCATAGTGAAATACTGGTAGCATAGTGAAATACTGGTAGCATAGTGAAATACTGGTGGTAACATAGTGAAATACTGGTAGCATAGTGAAATACTGGTAGCATAGTGAAATACTGGTAGCATAGTGAAATACTGGTGGTAGCATAGTGAAATACTGGTAGCATAGTGAAATACTGGTAGCATAGTGAAATACTGGTAGCATAGTGAAATACTGGTAGCATAGTGAAATACTGGTAGCATAGTGAAATACTGGTAGCATAGTGAAATACTGGTAGCATAGTGAAATACTGGTAGCATAGTGAAATACTGGTAGCATAGTGAAATACTGGTGGTAGCATAGTGAAATACTGGTAGCATAGTGAAATACTGGTGGTAACATAGTGAAATACTGGTAGCATAGTGAAATACTGGTAGCATAGTGAAATACTGGTAGCATAGTGAAATACTGGTAGCATAGTGAAATACTGGTAGCATAGTGAAATACTGGTAGCATAGTGAAATACTGGTGGTAGCATAGTGAAATACTGGTAGCATAGTGAAATACTGGTAGCATAGTGAAATACTGGTAGCATAGTGAAATACTGGTGGTAGCATAGTGAAATACTGGTAGCATAGTGAAATACTGGTAGCATAGTGAAATACTGGTGGTAGCATAGTGAAATACTGGTAGCATAGTGAAATACTGGTAGCATAGTGAAATACTGGTAGCATAGTGAAATACTGGTAGCATAGTGAAATACTGGTAGCATAGTGAAATACTGGTAGCATAGTGAAATACTGGTGGTAGCATAGTGAAATACTGGTAGCATAGTGAAATACTGGTAGCATAGTGAAATACTGGTAGCATAGTGAAATACTGGTAGCATAGTGAAATACTGGTAGCATAGTGAAATACTGGTAGCATAGTGAAATACTGGTAGCATAGTGAAATACTGGTAGCATAGTGAAATACTGGTAGCATAGTGAAATACTGGTAGCATAGTGAAATACTGGTAGCATAGTGAAATACTGGTAGCATAGTGAAATACTGGTGGTAGCATAGTGAAATACTGGTAGCATAGTGAAATACTGGTAGCATAGTGAAATACGTGGTAGCATAGTGAAATACTGGTAGCATAGTGAAATACTGGTAGCATAGTGAAATACTGGTAGCATAGTGAAATACTGGTAGCATAGTGAAATACTGGTAGCATAGTGAAATACTGGTAGCATAGTGAAATACTGTGTAGCATAGTGAAATACTGGTAGCATAGTGAAATACTGGTAGCATAGTGAAATACTGGTAGTACATAGTGAAATACTGGTAGCATAGTGAAATACTGGGTAGCATAGTGAAATACTGGTGGTAGCATAGTGAAATACTGGTGGTAGCATAGTGAAATACTGGTGTAGCATAGTGAAATACTGGTAGCATAGTGAAATACTGGTAACATAGTGAAATACTGGTAGCATAGTGAAATACTGGTAGCATAGTGAAATACTGGTAGACATAGTGAAATACTGGTAGCATAGTGAAATACTGGTAGCATAGTGAAATACTGGTAGCATAGTGAAATACTGGTAGCATAGTGAAATACTGGTAACATAGTGAAATACTGGTAGCATAGTGAAATACTGGTAGCATAGTGAAATACTGGTGGTAGCATAGTGAAATACTGGTAGCATAGTGAAATACTGGTAGCATAGTGAAATACTGGTGTAGCATAGTGAAATACTGGTAGCATAGTGAAATACTGGTAGCATAGTGAAATACTGGTAACATAGTGAAATACTGGTAGCATAGTGAAATACTGGTAACATGAGTGGAATGCTAATTTGGTAACATAGTGAATACTGGTAGCATAGTGAAATACTGGTGGTAGCATAGTTGAGAAGTGCTGGTAGCATAGTGAAATACTGGTAGCATAGTGAAGAAATACTGAGTAGCATAGTGAAATACTGGTAGCATAGTGAAATACTGGTAGCATGAGTGAAATACTGGTAGCATAGTGAAATACTGGTGGCATAGTGAGAAATAGCTG
>NW_025756712.1:0-6238 GCF_021184085.1 Oncorhynchus gorbuscha
TAAAGCATCATGTTAATGTTACTACTGGTTGGCTGGTGGAAGTCTCTCTCTGTTTGTTATAGCCCGGATAATCTCCTCTCTGTTTGTTATAGCCTGATAATCCCTCTCTGTTTGTTATAGCCAGGATAATCTCTCTGTTTGTTATAGCCCGGATAATCTCCTCTCTGTTTGTTATAGCCAGGATAATCTCCTCTCTGTTTGTTATAGCCAGGATAATCTCACTCTCTGTTTGTTATAGCCAGGGATAATCTCCTCTCTGTCTGCTATAGCCAGGATAATCTCCTCTCTGTTTGTTATAGCCCGATGACTCCTCTCTGTTTGTTATAGCCCGGATAATCTCCTCTCTGTTTGTTATAGCCAGGATAATCTCCTCTCCGTTTGTTATAGCCCGGATAATCTCCTCTCCATTTGTTATAGCCAGGATAATCTCCTCTCTGTCTGCTATAGCCAGGATAATCTCCCTCTGTCTTCTATAGCCAGGATAATCTCCCTCTATGTCTGCCATAGCCAGGATGTCTCCTCCGTTTGTTATAGACCCGGATAATCTCTCTCTGTTTGTTATAGCCAGGATAATCTCCTCTCTGTCTGCTATAGCCAGGATAATCTCCTCTCCGGTTGTTATAGCCAGGATAATCTCCTCTCTGTTTGTTATAGCCAGGATAATCTCCTCTCTCTGTCTGCTATAGCCAGGATAATCTCTCTCCGTTTGTTATAGCCCGGATAATCTCCTCTCCGTTTGTTATAGCCGGATAATCTCCTCTGTTTGTTATAGCCCGGATAAATCTCCTCTCTTTGTTATAGCCAGTGATAATCTCCTCTCCGTTTGTTATAGCCCGGATAATCTCCTCTCTGTTTGTTATAGCCCGGATAATCTCCTCTGTTTGTTATAGCCAGGATAAGCTCCTCTCTGTTTGTTATAGCCAGGATAATCTCCTCTGTTTGTTATAGCCCGGATAATCTCCTCTCTGTTTGTTATAGCCAGATAATCTACTCTCTGTTTGTTATAGCCAGGATAATCTCCTCTCTGTTTGTTAAAGAGATAATCTCCTCTCTGTTTGTTATAGCCAGGATAATCTCCTCTCTGTTTGTTATAGCCAGGATAATCTCCTCTCTGTCTGCTATAGCCAGGATAATCTCCTCTCTGTTTGTTATAGCCCGGATAATCTCCTCTCTGTTTGTTATAGCCCGGATAATCTCCTCTCTGTTTGTTATAGCCAGGATAATCTCCTCTCTGTTTGTTATAGCCCGGATAATCTCCTCTCTGTTTGTTATAGCCAGGATAATCCCCTCTCTGTTTGTTATAGCCAGATAATCTCCTCTCTGTTTGTTATAGCCAGGATAATCTCTCTGTCTGCTATAGCCAGGATAATCTCCTCTCTGTTTGTTATAGCCCGGATAATCTCACTCTGTTTGTTATAGCCCGGATAATCTCCTCTCTGTTTGTTATAGCCAGGATAATCTCCTCTCCGTTTGTTATAGCCCGGATAATCTCCTCTCCATTTGTTATAGCCAGGATAATCTCCTCTCTGTCTGCTATAGCCAGGATAATCTCCTCTCTGTCTTCTATAGCCAGGATAATCTCCTCTATGTCTGCCATAGCCAGGATAATCTCCTCTCCGTTTGTTATAGACCGGATAATCTCCTCTCTGTTTGTTATAGCCAGGTCCTCTCTGTCTGCTATAGCCAGGATAATCTCCTCTCCGGTTGTTATAGCCAGGATACCTTCTGTTTGTTATAGCCAGGATAATCTCCTCTCTGTCTGCTATAGCCAGGATAATCTCCTCTCCGTTTGTTATAGCCCGGATAATCTCCTCTCCGTTTGTTATAGCCCGGATAATCTCCTCTCTGTTTGTTATAGCCCGGATAATCTCCTCTCTCTTTGTTATAGCCAGGATAATCTCCTCTCCGTTTGTTATAGCCCGGATAATCTCCTCTCTGTTTGTTATAGCCCGGATAATCTCCTCTCTGTTTGTTATAGCCAGGATAAGCTCCTCTCTGTTTGTTATAGCCAGGATAATCTCCTCTCTGTTTGTTATAGCCCGGATAATCTCCTCTCTGTTTGTTATAGCCAGGATAATCTACTCTCTGTTTGTTATAGCCAGGATAATCTCCTCTCTGTTTGTTAAAGCCAGGATAATCTCCCCTCTCTGTTTGTTATAGCCAGGATAATCTCCTCTCTGTTTGTTATAGCGGATAAAATAATTTGTAAGTCGCTCTGGTGGCGAATCGCATCTCTGCATGTCTGGCAGACATATCCAGTGTGGATGACGGATCACCACTCAAGCTGAACCTCGGCAAGACGGAGCTGCTCTTCCTCCCGGGAAGGACTGCCCGTTCCATGATCTCGCCATCACGGTTGACAACTCCATTGTGTCCTCCTCCCCAGAGCGCTAAGAACCTTGGCGTGATCCTGGACAACACCCTGTCGTTCTCAACCAACATCAAGGCGGTGGCCCGTTCCTGTAGGTTCATGCTCTACAACATCCGCAGAGTACGACCCTGCCTCACACAGGAAGCGGCGCAGGTCCTAATCCAGGCACTTGTCATCTCCCCGTCTGGATTACTGCAACTCGCTGTTGGCTGGGCTCCCTGCCTGTGCCATTAAACCCTTCAACTCATCCAGAACGCCGCAGCCCGTCTGGTGTTCAACCTTCCCAAGTCCTGCTCACGTCACCCCGCTCCTCCGTTCCACTGGCTTCCAGTTGAAGCTCGCATCCGCTACAAGACCATGGTGCTTGCCTACGGAGCTGTGAGGGGAACGGCACCTCAGTACCTCCAGGCTCTGATCAGGCCCTACACCCAAACAAGGGCACTGTGTTCATCCACTCTGGCCTGCTCGCCTCCCTACCACTGAGGAAGTACAGCTCCCGCCTCAGCCCAGTCAAAACTGTTCGCTGCTCTGGCCCCCAATGGTGGAACAAACTCCTCACGACGCCAGGACAGCGGAGTCAATCAACACCTTCCGGAGACACCTGAAACCCCACCTCTTTAAGGAATACCTAGGATAGGATAAGTAATCCCTCTCACCCCTTTAAGATTTAGATGCACTATTGTAAAGTGACTGTTCCACTGGATGTCATAAGGTGAATGCACCAATTTGTAAGTCGTTCTGGATAAGAGCGTCTGCTAAATGACTTAAATGTAATGTAAATGTAAGAGCGTCTGCTAAATGACTTAAATGTAAATGTAAATAATAACATGATGTTTTATCTGACATGGTTCATCAGGACCTCAACCAGCCAACCAGTAGTAACATTAACATGATGCTTTATCTGGACGTGGTTCATCAGGACCTCCACCAGCCAACCAGTAGTAACATTAACATGATGCTTTATCTGACGTGGTTCATCAGACCTCCACCAGCCAACCAGTAGTAACATTAACATGATGCTTTATCTGGACATGGTTCGTCAGGACCTCCACCAGCCAACCAGTAGTAACATTAACATGATTGTCACGCCTTGTTCATTGTATTTTGTGTTTGTTATATGTTTGGGTAGGCCAGGTGTGACATGGGTTTATGTGTTGTTTTCGTATTGGGGTTTGTATTATTTGGGATCGCGGCTGATTAGGGGTGTTGTATAGGCTTGGTTGGTTTGAGGGGCGATTCTCAATCAGAGTCAGGTGATTCTCGTTGTCTCTGATTGGGAACCGTGATTTAGGGCAGCCTGAGTTTCGCTTTGTATTTCGTGGGTGATTGTTCCTGTCTCTGTGTAGTGTTCACCAGATAGGCTGTAATAGGTTTTCACCAGATAGGCTGTAATAGGTTTTCGTTCCGTTTTGTTGTTTTTGTATTTATGAGTTATTTCATGTATCGTTCCGTTTTCATTTATTAAAGATCATGATTAACAAACACGCTGCATTTCGGTCCGACTCTCTTCCTTCAACAGACAAACGCCGTTACAGAATCACCCACCACTCACGGACCGAGCAGTGTGTAAACTGGCAGCGACAGCGACAGCTTCAGCAGCGAAAGGAGGACGTTATGGACGGTAGAGGCATGGAGTATACGACGTGGGAAGAAATCGACAGGTGGTCGGCCGACCCAGAGAGAGTGCAGGCGCCCGCCTGGGATTCGCTGCAGCAATGCGAAGAGGGCTACAGGCGAATGGAGTCAATAAAAAAGAGAAGGCGGCGCAGAGTGAAAACCAAAGTCAACCCAAAAAATGTATTGGGGGGGTTCAGGGAGAGTATGGCTGAGTCAGGAGATAGACCTGAGCCAACTCTCCTTGTTTATCGTGAGGAGCCAAGGAGGAGACCAGAACCAGAGCCAGTGTTAGAGGTGAGCGAAGCAGAGACTGGGAAGGAGTTAATGGGGAAAGTGGAGGGAGAGTAATGAGGAGTTGCTAGTTTGGTGCTATAGATACGATATTCGTCCGACGGATCGTGTCGGGATTTGATAGCACCTGAGTTAGCGCTCTATACTCAACCTGAGGTGCGTGTTAGTCGGCTGGTGAAGTTGGTGCCAGCCTCACGCACCAGGCCTCCTGTGCACATCCCTAGCCTTGCACGTCCTGTGCCCACACTGCTCTCAAGATCTCCTGTACGCCTTCACGGTCTAGCTCATCCTGTGCCACCTCCACACTCCAGTCCTCCGGTGAAAGCTCCCCGCACCAGGCTTCCTGTGCGTGTCCTCAATCCAGTACCACCAGTTCCAGCACCACGCACCAGGCCTTCAGTGCGCCTCGCCTGTTCAGCGCAGCCAGCGCTTTTCTCCTCTCCTGCGCTGCCGGAGTCCCCCGCCTGTTTAGCGCAGCCAGAGCCTTTCTCCTCTCCTGCGCTGCCGGAGTCTCCCGTCTGCCCAGCGCCGCCAGTGCCGCCAGTCTGCCCAGCGCCGCCAGTGCTCCCAGTCTGCCCAGCGCCGCCAGTGCTCCCAGTCTGCCCAGTGCCGCCAGTGCCCAGTCTGCCCAGCGCCGCCAGTGCTCCCAGTCTGTCCCGCGCGTCGCCAGTGCTCCCAGTCTGCCCAGCGCCGCCAGTCTGCCCAGCGCCGCCAGTGCTCCCAGTCTGCCCAGCGCCGCCAGTGCCGCCAGTCTGCCCAGTGCCGCCAGTCTGCCCAGCGCCGCCAGTCTGCCCAGCGCTGCCAGTCTGCCCAGCGCAGCCAGTCTGCCCAGCGCCGCCAGTCTGTCAGGATCAGTTAGATCCACCAGTCAGCCAGGATCTGCCAGAAGTGCCAGTCAGCCAGGATCTGCCAGTCTGCAGAGAGCTGTCAGCCTGCATGGAGCAGTCAGAGCTGTCAGTCTGCATGAAGCAGCCAGAGCTGTCAGTCTGCATGAAGCAGCCAGAGCTATCAGTCTGTAAGAAGCAGCCAGAGCTGTCAGTCTGCATAGAGCAGCTAGATCCGCCAGTCAGCCATGATCTTCTAGATCTGCCAGACAACCAGTCTCTTCCAGATCTGCCAGACAACCAGTCTCTTCCAGATCTGCCAGTCAACCAGTCTCTTCCAGATCTGCCAGTCAACCAGTCTCTTCCAGATCTGCCAGACAACCAGTCTCTTCCAGATCTGCCAGTCAACCAGTCTCTTCCAGATCTGCCAATCAACCTGAATCTTCCAGATCTGCTAGTCAACCTGAATCTTCCAGTTCCGCCAGCCAGCCAGGATTTACCGGAGCCTACTACCTGCCTGAGCTTCCTCTCAGTACTGGGCTTCCCCTCAGTCCCGGGCTGCCCCTCAGTCCCGGGCTACTTCTGTCCTGAAATGCTCCTCTGTCCCGAGCTGCTCCTCTGTCCCGAGCTGCTCCTCTGTCCCGAGCTGCCCCTCTGTCCCGAGCTGCTCCCTCTGTCTCGAAGCTGCCCTCTGTCCCGAGCTGCCCCTCAGTCCAGTGGGGATCTGGGTGAGGACTATTAGGGCCATGGTCGGAAGAGAGGGTGGATTATCCCAGGACGCGAAGGGGAGGAACAAGGACATTAATGGAGTGGGGTCCACGTCCGGAGCCGGAGCCGCCACCATGGACAGACGCCCACCCGGACCCTGAGGTGCATCCTGGTGTGACATGGGTTTATATGTTGTTTTTCGTATTGGGGTTTGTATTATTTGGGATCGCGTCTGATTAGGGGTGTTGTATAGGCTTGGCTGCCTGAGGCGATTCTCAATCAGAGTCAGGTGATTCTCGTTGTCTCTGATTGGGAACCGTATTTAGGGAGCCATAGTTTCACTTTGTATTTCGTGGGTGATTGTTCCTGTCTCTGTGTAGTTTCACCAGATAGGCTGTAATAGGTTTCACCAGATAGGCTGTAATAA
>NW_025756713.1:0-6237 GCF_021184085.1 Oncorhynchus gorbuscha
AATCATTTAAACTGGAACAACCATCTCAGTAACGGGTGCAATGAATCAAACAATGAACGGGTGCAATGAATCACACAGATTGGATTAGTTTAGAAAACGGTATGTTATTTATCTTTGTGCAGCATAAAATGATTAACCAATCGATGTACATGCAAAATCACAGATATTACAGTAAAACACACAATCTTGAAAATCTCACTACGGCTTAGATCGGTCAGGAGACCAGCCCAGTCTTTCTAATACTCACACTAGTATTTCACTCTGTCTATCACCCACCCCTAGGATTCTAGGACAATCTGTTTTTTATTGCAGTTTCCATCCCTCTCTTTCTTTCTTTTGACATCCTTCCTCAGTTTCTGTCTGTCTGTTGTGCCTCTATGGCTGCTGGCAGTCTGAACGAGGGAAGAATATGGCCCCATTCTTTATCTTGCTCTGATTAGTTCGTGTCTAACGGCTAGGAGGCATCAGTTAGCCTTTCTTCCTAAGGCTACTGTCAAACATTTTGGCTCATTCTTGAATTGTGGTGCATTTGCCTTTGCAACCATGAAAATGCTTTTAAATAGTTTGACAAATAGTTACACCCCATACATGTTTTTCTTTCATATTGAACTGTTTATCAATGAAAAAACATAATGAAAGTCCTTTTACTGAAAATTATTCAATTGCAGCATTGTTTAAAGTCCTTAGGGTAAGCAAATTGGCGTATCTCAGTGGTGATGTGTAGAGTTGTAGTGACATGTTTTGGGGATTTAGAGATATCTATTTATTATTTTGAATGCTAGAAAATGAACAAAGTTATTTCATATATTGTAGGTCAATAAAAAACAAAGAAGGCTATTAAAATACCTATTTACTAGTATAATGTGTGTCCCTCAGTATTATGTCTCTGGTGTTACCGCTTTGAAAATTACTCATTACAAAAATACACATTTACAAGTACCTTGAGCATTCCCTCCAGTGGCAAATTGCTATTGGGGCAAGGCGGGTATATATTAAAGAAAATGATTTGCTTATCACACCTTTTGATTATGTCATACATTTGAGGACGCTATTGATAATTTTCTGTGTCTAAATTCAAAGTGTCACTTGGTGATACTCAATTTAAATTGAGACATAACAATATGAGCAAAGGTATTCATCATATCACGTTATTAAATTATTTTTGAAGGGTTAATCACCTTAGATTTGAGCATCTGTGGCCTCCATTTGAGAAAATCCTCAGTAAGTGAATGTTGAAAGATGGAACTAAAACACAAAGCATTTTACTTGTTTACCACAAGAGTGATGAATAGGTAGTCATGTCCTTTTATGATTATCCTTTGCAAAAATAGAATAGTAACACCGGTTTATACACAAAGTGTCACAAAAAGTCACAAACACATGAGATAGATACAAGTTATTGGATACCCTAAACAGCAAGAGCTCAGCCTGCAAGACACAAGACAGAGGTGTTTACACAGGCAGCCTGGTGGTTAGAGCATTGGGCCAGTAATCAAAAGGTTGCTAGATCGAATCCCTGATCTAATCTGTCATTCTGCCCCTGAACAAGGCAGTTAACCCACGTAAGAATTTGTTCTTAACTGACTTGCCTAGTTAAATAAAGAAAATCATGCCACATTTCTATGAGTAATCAAATTCCTCTTACATTCTTAGAGGCCTGTCTTTCTTTCCATCTCAATCCTATGCACAGTTGTTCTCAATCACTCCAGCTGACAAAGTTCTTATTTCAGAGGGGTTGTGATAAAATGGGCTTCTCATAAAAACCCTGTGAAAATATTTCCGCTATAATAACAAACTGTGTTTCTCTGAGTTTCTTCTTTCTGTTAGTGAGGAAACCCAATCCAGATTGGGGGGGGGGGGGTGGATGAAAGGCTAGCCAGTCTGACCCGGTCTAGCCCGGACTGAAGCTGATCAAGGGGTGAACGCCAGTCGGTCATAGACGTCAGATACCCCAGACTCAGTAGACCTCTCGGGCTGTGTCTGACATCCCACCCTAGCACCCCTTCCAACATGGGAGAATATCCCACACCCAAACGCATGCCATGTCTATTTCTATAAGCACAAGCACTATTCATGACACAAATTGTTCACAACCCCTCTTGTTGGCGGAGATAAAAATGTTGCAGGTTTAAAGCTTACTTCTATACAATTTGCCATGGAATGGATACTTTTTTGGGGCCATGTTAATGCAAATTTCCCACAATTCTATACATGTTGCCATGTCTTATATGTCTTCATGTGATATTTGAATGACTCAAACATTCCAATAAAATCGGTGGGCTAAAAAACCTAGCTAAAAAAAAACGTTAGCCCACGTGGGCTAGTTGATCTGGACATTTCTGACAAGTTCTAAATTCTCTAAGGTTTGGATTGACTGACATAACAAGAGGAAAACTGCTGAGGCACTGCCCTTTTGAAATGGCACCTTGTGCATTCTACTATTACAACTTCCGGGAATAAGTTGAGAGTCGGACTGAGTTCCTTAAAAAAAGGGTGCCATTTCAGACGTAGACATCGATGACCTCGGTGTCATCTGACACCTTTGGTTTAGCAGACCCTCTAGGTCTGGATCAGAAGACCAACACCTTGATAAAGACAGACTCTGGGATGAGGGGAGAGACGGGAAAGAGGGATAATCTCCCATATGACAGACTGGATACCATAACTGTAGCATAGGCTAACTCTAACAAGATGTTAAAGCAGCAGAAAGACCAACCCGATACACAGACACAACACACACACACAATGTATTCTATCATCATGCATTGAAATCACTCCAGCTGACAGAACACTTTAGACGTATGACCTTGCTCCAACCAAGGTGCATGAATAGAGGAGCACACTGAAGAGAAAAATATATTCAGCCACTCTGTGAGGAGAATGGAAGTTTATTGGAAGCACTGTGTACAACTGCCAAGAAAAGTACCTAAATAGGGTTTAATCCCAGGTCCCTCAATGGCCCGCATTAACAACATGTCCTGTTTTTCCATCACACAAAAGGCAGTGCAGCTTGAGTGGCATGGAATAACTGACAGATTTCTAAATTATTCATCTGATCGTTCCTGTTTTACTTAGGATGGTCAGTGCAAAATTGATCAGCATTGGTGAGTTCTCACTGAAAGTCCACGTGGAAACTAAAATATTGTTACCTGGAGGCTGGAACTTCCTACTGTTAGCAATCGTAAAAATTTCTGATCCATATAAACTGCACAAAGCTACAAAGCAACACATTGTCCGCTAGATTTACTGCTCTGTCCTGAGATGACCTACACTCTTAGAATTAGTGGTGACTCCTGGAACCCTGGAGATCCTCAAGGAACCCCCAATGGTTCATATGTACACCTTTGGTTAGCTGAGGTGTTCTTGGAGGAACCTTTAATGGTTCAATGTAACGGGTTCGTGGAGGAACACTGGAGCGTAGGGGCGTGGCTTTCAGATAGATAGTTGTTGGGCCACGTGTTGTATTGTCATCACATGTTAAAAGTCAGTCTGATTTCCATGTAAAATAGCCTTTTGAGTGGCTAAAATATCACCCATAAAACATTTTTTGGGCTAGATCTTTTTTTTGTATTACTTCTCTCTTGGCTAACTACTGGGAAGTTTGAAAAGACAGGCTGAGTGGGCGGAAAGCTTACATTCATGAACTAGCCTTGAATGACATCCCTTTGAAACACCAACTGTATGCAGTGAGCAATGTTGCAGTAAAACTATCTCCAGCAAATTTGGTGACGCACAAAGCAAGTCAAACAGCATTGAAATTGCATTCTAAATGTTTCTATACTGTACCTCTCCCATTTGGCATGACTCTTGTGATGCGGTTCACAGCAACACTGACAGATGTGTTGACATAACAACTGCGTCAAAGTTTTGAATGATTCTTCTCCCCCCTTTGTTCCATGCTGGCTGAAGACCTAGTTAGCTGAAGACCTAGCTAGCTGAAGACCTAGCTAGCTGAAGACCTAGTTAGCCAGTAACTAGCGAACACCAGACACAGATGAAAGGGGAAACATATAAGTATCCTTGCCATAGATGAATAGTGTAAAATTTTAATTAAGGCGGTACTTATTTATACTGAACAAAAATATAAACGCAACATGCAAATTGTTGGTCCCATGTTTCATGAGCTGTGTGGCATATCAAGAAGTTTATTAAACAGCTTGATCATTACACTGGTGCCCCTTGTGCTGGGGACAATAAAAGGCCACTCCTGGCTCCCAAGTGGGTGGGCTTATGCCCTCCCAGGCCCACCCATGGCTGTGCCCCTGCACATTCATTAGGGCCTAATGAATTGAATACCTTACATGAACTGTAACTCAGTGAAAATGATGAAATTGTTGCATGTTGTGTTTATATTTTTGTTCAGTATAAATTAGGTCAAATAATGTAATGTTACCACTGGTGTATAAAAATGAGAGTTAGGGTGATGATCCCGCCTCATGAATCAAAGTGTTTGACATGGGGGAGGGGACCAGTAACTTTATGATCAAACTTTATCAACGTAGAAGCAACAGTAATTTTTAATGCGCCTCTGTTAGCCACTAAATTACATGAAATCCTGTTCATGTGTTCTGTTGAATTGTCATCACTTGTTAACATGCTAACAGCTGTATATGATTTCCCCAAGAGCCTATGCAAATCCCAAAATTGGAATAGTTACCATTTTATTAGTGTATGTAATTAGTAATGTTTATGTTATACAAAAACATGTAATATAGGTAAATATTCAAGGAACATTTTATTTTTCAGTTTATTATCTTAAGATGATCAACAGGAATGAGACTTATGCTTACGGGTGGCCCTCCACGCCAGGGTTCTGGTAGGGGGAAAAAACAGTGGGCAGAGACATGCTAGGTTTTCTACAAAAAATCTGCCTCCCGAAAAAGCTTCTCCCAAGTGGGTGTGACACCTACTCCCGTTGCCTACTGGACTGCAGCTTGGATTCCACCTGGCGATCTGTTCACCGTCTGCCCTGTCCTGTCTCGGCCTGTCTGGTACAGGTACCCCCGCCACACACTCCCCCCTCTCTCCCAAGCTTTCGCTCGCCTCCAACACACGCACTGTTGGGGTGAGTGACTCTGAACATACAATGGCTAGCCCCAAGTTGCTATAATTTTTTTCTGGTGCCTTATGCTATTTGCCTCATGACTCATGTTTGCTTTGTTGACTATGAACTTGCTTGTTCACCCGACCGTGGGACAGACTATGTTTGTTCCCACATTCGGGACTCTGACTCTCTATTGGTTACATGGACTCTAGGCCTCCCATCCTATTCTAACCACCTCTCACCGGCTTTGCATTCATGTTACCTGATGAAATTGCTGTACAACATGATCTTGTTGTTATCTGATGCACATTCAAATGACATAAAAAATTGAAACTGCAGAGCTCTCCCTGTCCTCTGCCGTGCCCTGATGGTATTACTGCTCATGATTTCTGGAAATGTGCATGTGCACACTGGCCCACCTACTGTTGCTAGCCCAAATTCTGACTTATTCTCTGATATATGCTTCACTGATTTCTGGTCTCGTAAATGCCTGGGTTTCTGCAAGAAGCTTATTACCTAAAATTCATCAATTGAAAGTAGGGATGCACCGATATGACATTTTTGACCGATTCCCGTTATCCAATATTTTCCTTGCCAGAAATCCCCAAAAAGTTATTTTGTTGCATTTACGTATGTCCCCATCAAAACCTATTTATTTCACTTTCTTGTTGTGCTGTTTTGTTCAGTCGTTTCATTCTCAATCAGGATTTCATCATACATGCCAAGCAGTGAAGTTTCAGCTCTGTCTTTCTGAGGCCTCTCCTCTCTTCCTGCGTGCGCACTGTCACTGTGTCCATTTCCATCTTGTACAGCTGTGTCTGTAACATTTCACGAAAACCCTGTTTCTTGTTTGCATCGAAGTAGCGGTCCTTGTACCTAGCATCGAGCATGGTGGTGACACAATAAAGCGGCTCAGAGAGAATGCCACGGAATCGTAGGTCACACAGCCTCTAGTAGAGTACTTTTCCAAGTTAACCCCACGATCTGTGTCGGCAGTTTTGTTGAGCAGGCTTTTCAAAACCATGACAGAGGTATCACGTCTGTGGCAGACGCAGTTGATGAGCGTATTTCTTGAGTCAGTTGTTCGAATGGAGCTAGGATTGTGTTCATGTTTCCAAGTTTCAAACATGTTCTCAAATGCCATTGAAATGACAGCAGCGGTATGAGAACCAACACGTTCTTGAGCATGCAAT
>NW_025756714.1:0-6237 GCF_021184085.1 Oncorhynchus gorbuscha
GGGAGGTGGTGGTATGGTTTATCTCTCCACTGGGAGGTGGTGGTATGGTTTATCTCTCCACTGGGAGGTGGTGGTATGGTTTATCTCTCCACAGGGAGGTGGTGGTATGGTTTATCTCTCTACTGGGAGGTGGTGGTATGGTTTATCTCTCTACAGGGAGGTGGTGGTATGGTTTATCTCTCTACAGGGAGGTGGTGGTATGGTTTATATCTCTACAGGGAGGTGGTGGTATGGTTTATATCTCTACGGGAGGTGGTGGTATGGTTTATATCTCTACGGGAGGTGGTGGTATGGTTTATATCTCTACAGGGAGGTGGTGGTATGGTTTATCTCTCTACTGGGAGGTGGTGGTATGGTTTATCTCTCTACGGGGAGGTGGTGGTATGGTTTATCTCTCTACAGGGAGGTGGTGGTATGGTTTATCTCTCCACGGGAGGTGGTGGTATGGTTTATATCTCTACAGTACCAATATAGATTGGTACAAAAAAAAACATTTTTTGTACCTATCTATATTTTTATAACTGGTAAATCCAAGGCCCCAGGGAGACTAAATCCTTCTCATGCAGTTAGACCATGAACAGATAAGACCACCGACCGACAGTGCAGTACCCAACCAAACAGTGGGGACCCTCATCATGGGTGAAAGACCATGCAGAGTGGCGTGGTATGACATGAGGGGCTGGTAACCTGAATCCTCACTGTGTCAGACTAATTGCTGCTAATAGCTAAACAGCATGTCATGTTTTGTCTTATTTTGTCTTGTCATTTTGCTTTTCCCTCTGTTCGTTTTCCCCCTGCTGGTCTTTTTAGGTTCGTTCCCCTCTTTCTCTCTTCCTCCCTCTCTCTCTTCTCTCTATCGCTCCGTTCCTGCTCCCAGCTGTTCCTATTCCCCTAATCAATCATTTAGTCTTCCCACACCTGTTCCCTATCTTTCCCCCTGATTAGAGTCCCTATTTCTCCCCTTGTTTTCCGTTTCTGCCCTGTCGGATCATTGTCTATTGTTCACCGTGCTGTGTCTGTGTATCGCCCTGTCGTGTCGTGTTTCCCTCAGATGCTGCGTGGTGAGCAGGTGTCTGAGTCTGCTACGTTCAAGTGCCTTCCCGAGGCAACCTGCAGTTCATGATCGAGTCTCCAGTCTGTTCTCGTCATTACGAGTGGAATTATGCTTTATGATTGTAGATTTACTTTACTGGATTAAAGACTCTGTTTTCGCCAAGTTGCTTTTGGGTCCTCATTCACCTGCATAACAGAAGGATCCGACCAAGAATGGACCCAGCGACTATGGATTCTCTCTACTCTACTCTCGAGTTCCAGGGAGCGATGCTCGGCAGACACGAGCAGGAATTGTCTGCTGCTCGGCATGCCGTTGAGACCCTGGCCGCTCAGGTCTCCGACCTCTCAGGACAGTATCAGAGTCTTCGTCTCGTGTCACCAGCTACTTCCGGTTCTTCCGAGCCTCCGGAACCTAGGGTTAATAACCCACCATGTTATTCTGGGCAGCCCACTGAGTGCCGCTCCTTTCTCACCCAGTGTGATATAGTGTTCTCTCTCCAACCCAACACATACTCAAGAGAGAGAGCTCGGATTGCCTACGTCATATCACTCCTTACTGGTCGGGCTCGGCAGTGGGGCACAGCTATCTGGGAGGCAAGCGCTGAGTGTACTAACAATTATCTGAACTTTAAAGAGGAGATGATAAGGGTTTTTGATCGCTCAGTTTTGGGAAAGAAGCTTCTGGTCCCTGTCTTCCCTATGTCAAGGTAATCGGTCCATAACGGATTACTCTATAGAGTTTCGCACTCTTGCTGCCTCCAGTAACTGGAGCACGAGCTGGCGATGCTCGCTCGTTTTCTGGAGGGGACTCCAACGCTAAGAGGTTAAGGATGAGATTCTCTCTCGGGAGGTTCCATCCAGCGTGGATTCTTTTTGATGAACTACGCTATTCGCATTGAGCGGCCGGGTAGATCTTCGTCACCGAGCTCATAGAAGAGAGCTCGCGTTAACTGTGTCTCCCTCTCTCCGACACTACCGTCTTTCCCCACTGACTCAGGTGTTGAGCCCATGCAGCTGGGGGTATTCGCATCTCAACTAAGGAGAGGGAACGGAGAATCACCAACCGCCTCTGTCTCTATTGCGGTTCCGCTGGTCATTTTGTCATTTCATGTCCAGTTTGAGGCCAGAGCTCATCAGTAAGCGGAGGGCGACTGATAAGCGCTACTAGACGGTCCTCTCCGTCATTACATGTACTACCTTACGGGTCCATCTACGCTGGACCGGATCGGCAGCTTCCTGCAGTGCATTAATAGACTCTGGGGCAGAGGGCTGTTTTATGGACGAAGCCTGGGCGCGGAACATGACATTCCTCTCAGACAGTTAGGGAGCCACGGTCATGTTTGCCTTGGATGGTAGTCCTCTCCCAGTATATTATATGAAACACTACCTTTAACCCTCACTGTATCTGGTAAACCATAGTGAGACCATTTCTTTTTGATTTTTGTTCACCTTTTACACCTGTTGTTTTGGGTCATCCCTGGCCAGTGTCATAATCCTTCTTTTGATTGGTCTAGTAATTCTATCCTTTCCTGGAACGTTTCTTGTCATGTGACGTGTTTAATGTCTGCTATTTCTCCTGTTTGTTCTGTCCCCTCTTCTCAGGAGGAACCTGGTGATTTGACAGGAGTGCCGGAGGAGTATCATGGTCTGCGCACGGTCTTCAGTCGGTCCAGAACCAACTCCCTTCCTCCTCACCGGTCGTATGATTGTTGTCCTGTTCTCTTCAAGAAGCGTTTTGCATCCGCTCCTATCCTTGTTGCACCTGACGTCACTAAACCGTTTATTGTTGAGGTTGACGCGCCGGGGTGGGCGTGGGAGCCATTCTGTCCCAGCGCTCCGATACTGACGATGGGGTCCACCCTTGTGCGTATTTTTCTCATCGCCTGTCACCGTCGGAACGTAACTATGATGTGGCTAACCGCGAACTGCTCGCCATCCGTTTAGCCCTAGGCAAATGGCGACAGTGGTTGGAGGGGGCGACCGTTCCTTTTGTCGTTTGGACTGACCAAAAGAACCTTGAGTACATCCGTTATGCCAAACGACTGAATGCGCGTCATGCTCGTTGGGCGTTGTTTTTCGCTCGTTTCGAGTTCGTTATTTCTTATTGCCCGGGTACTAAGAACACCAAGCCTCATGCTTTATCCCGTCTCTTTAGTTCTTCTGTGGCTTCTACCGATCCCGAGGGATCCTTCCTGTTGGGCGTGTTGTCGGGTTGACTGTCTGGGGAATTGAGAGACAGGTTAAGCAAGCACTCACGCACACTGCGTCGCCGCGCGCTTGTCCTAGTAACCTTCTTTTCGTTCCTGTTTCTACTCGTCTGGCTGTTCTTCAGTGGGCTCACTCTGCCAAGTTAGCTGGCCATCCCGGCGTTCGGGGTACGCTTGCTTCTATTCGCCAGCGGTTTTGGTGGCCTACTCAGGAGCGTGACACGCGCCGCTTCGTGGCTGCGTGTTCAGACTGCGCGCAGAAGAAGTCTGGTCATTTTTTTTCTGCTTCTGCTCCTGGTCTTGCTGGGTCTCAGTCTGTTCCCTGCCATCGCATCTCTCCTGTTCTTGTTCCTGCCCTTGCTGTGTCTCAGTCTGTCCCTAGTTGTTACTCTCCTGGCCTGTTTGGTCCTGTTTGCTCTAAAGCTTTCAGTTCTCTACCCGTGTCTCATTTTTTTTTTAGAGTAGTACCCTAGTTTCCCTTTTTATCGCTTTTCGTTACGGTCCTGAGGAGAGGAGTTGGGTTCTTTCTCGGGACGTGCTGGACCGTTTGTGATCTATGATTTCCTCCGTTGCCGCCAGTGTTCCTCCTCGAGAGCGCCAGGAGGCGCTCGGTGAGTGGGGGGTACTGTCATGTTTTGTCTTATTTTGTCTTGTCATTTTGCTTTTCCCTCTGTTCGTTTTCCCCCTGCTGGTCTTTTTAGGTTCGTTCCCCTCTTTCTCTCTTCCTCCCTCTCTCTCTTCTCTCTATCGTTCGTTCCTGCTTAGCTGTTCCTATTCACCTAATCATCATTTAGTCTTCCCACACCTGTTCCCTATCTTTCCCCTGATTGAGTCCCCTATTTCTCCCCTTGTTTTCCGTTCCTGCCCTGTCGGATCATTATCTATTGTTCACCGTGCTGTGTCTATGTATTGCCCTGTCGTGTCGTGTTTCCCTCAGATGCTGCGTGGTGAGCAGGTGTCTGAGTCTGCTACGTTCAAGTGCCTTCCCGAGGCAACCTGCAGTTCATGATCAAAGTCTCCTGTCTGTTCTCGTCATTACGAGTAGTATTATGCTTTATGATTGTAGATTTACTTTACTGGATTAAAAGACTCTGTTTCGCCAAGTTGCTTTTGGGTCCTCATTCACCTGCATGACAGTTTGAGTCTATAAACCAGAAATTAAATGTGCATTGCTATGCCCCCTGGGCTGGCCATGTACAGCCTGGAAAACTAGCCATGCTCCAATTTGAATAAATGTGAGGCACAACAGCTCCCAAAACAATAAGTCCACCTTGTATCCACCTCTAACCTAGACAGAAAGGACATTAGATTTATAATGACCCATTTGCCAAGACGGACATCCCAGATAAAATATTTTTCAGATTGCATCTCTTGTTTTCTTATCCACAATGAGCTAATGCTTCAACCTCATGGATACATGATTAAACATGATAAAAGTATTCATAAAGAGGCCTTCACCCAGTGTTCTTGTCACGAATCCCGCTTCCTGAGTCTGTGTTTGCCTGTGTTTCTGTCCTGGAGTGTGTTTCGGTGTCCTGGAACGCACCTGTCTGTTGCCTGGGCGAATTAGCTTGTTGGGAATCGATGTTCACCCGCACCTGTATCCCATCAGTAATCTGCACACCTGTCCTGATCATCACCTCTCCCCTTCAAAAGCTCTGACCTGACATCCATTCCCTGCCGGATCGTTAGCCATGAACAGTATGTTGTGCCATAGTATCAGCCTCAAGTTGGATAGAATTTGTTTTGTTGTTTTTACGTATTGCTTGCCTTAAACTTATCTCCGTTTGTTCTGTCTTCAGTTACTCACCCGGATCATTTACCCCATTCCGCCTGAGTCGCCGGAGGATTCCGCTACCCCATTGGATCCACCTATTTACTCCCATCAACTCACCACCTCTGCCCGCTACGCCACCTGGATATATCTACCCATTCACATTCACTTGTAAATAAATACTCACCTTCTTCCTACTCTCCTTGTCCTGGTCTGCTTCTGGGTTCGATTTGAAAGTCTGCTGACAGTTCTACAGGGAGCACCATGGACATCATGCTGCCGGGCTGCATCACAGCCTGGTACGGCAACTCCCCGCCCCAGGCCGCAAGCTCTACAGAGGGTGATGCGCTCAGACCGACGCACCATTGGGGGCTCTACTTTCCCTCAGGACCTACAGCCTGCAGTGTCGCAGGAGGTCAAGATCCTCTAGGACCTTAGCCACCCTCAGCCACCCTTCTCTCTGCTTCCATCACTCAGACGTGGGCAGTATAGGAGCATCATGGATAAAAACTGTCAGACTGACCAGTAGCTTCTACCCCCAGACCATCAGGCCACTGAATAGCCACCACTTGGCAGCTCCCTGTGACTACTAAATGTATCTAATGTAATCTGTGTAGCTGCTGAGGGAAAAGCCTCATGGGTGCTATGTCTATCTGTACCGTTGACACGGCAGCCATCGTGGAAGGTATAAAGGGTAGTTGAGGAGAATTCGGTGTCCCGGGGATATCAAGGCTGGGTTGCAAAACTGGTGCCAACCGTTTCCAGTAAGAAGTGATGACACCAGAGTTAGTCTCAACTTGTCTGTGTTTTTCTGCATGTTGTTGTTGTGTTTTTAACACAAGGCACATTGATGGTCCTTCTGTAGCTCAGTTGGTAGAGCATGGCGCTTGTAACGCCAGGGTAGTGGGTTCGATTCCCGGGACCACCCATACGTAGAATGTATGCACACATGACTGTAAGTCGCTTTGGATAAAAGAGTCTGCTAAATGGCATATATTATTATTATTATAACAAAGAAAACAGTACAAAATGTATCCGTTTGATGCCCTAGTTTATGGTTCTTATTATTCACAACATTCATTCCACCCTCAAAATGTGTAGGTCGGCATTTATTGTCATGAGTCTTGCCCTGGAAGCAGCTCTGCAGAGTGGACCCTAGCTGGCACAGCCACAAAGTCATCAAATCTGATTTGAAACCTAACC
>NW_025756715.1:0-6236 GCF_021184085.1 Oncorhynchus gorbuscha
ACAAACATGACAAAATGTATTTTTTGCAAAAAAACTTTCTCAAGCAATAATTTTGCTAGGTCTGTCTGGGAGTGGTCAGTAGCTGGTATTGGCACTCTCTTTGTCGTTGGTCTATAAACCAATTTACACATGGTGATGTCACCATGGAAAGCCAAAACTCTCTCCCATGCAAACCTGCTGATTAGAAGGTGCTGTATAGATGTGAGAAACTCTCTTTTCATGGCACTTGAATATCGAAGGGAATTTTTCGTAGCAGGTTAGGAAACTGAGGTTAAGGTTAGGAAAAGGGTTAGGGTTAGTGAAAATTATCTCCAAATCTTCTACGAAAATTACTTTGCATTGAAGTGCTGTGAAAAGAATGTGTCCCTGCTCAGGTGTTGCATGCATCAACCAATGGTTGTGTGCCAAGTCATCCATTGTGTCATCGACTGACAGATTGCTATAACATATGATGTGGTTAGCTGACACACAAAAATACCTATCCAGGCAGTGTAAGATCTGGCAAGTGTCAGCAAGGCCTGGGCAGAGGAACATGCTCCGTATTTTCAACCAGAACTATCAGGAAGCAACCCCGATCACATTTTTGTAAAACACATTTACAGTGTTAGTTTCATCAGCTGTTGTACAATATGAAATACAATTATTTTGACTTCACAGGGCCTTTAAATGTAGGCAAACAAGTTTTCAGCATTCAAACTCATCTACCCAGCCAGATTCAGCACCATGGACAGTGAAGATCAGAATACCTGCGATCTGACGATTAGAACAACAGTGCTATTTTAAGTGATTTTCAAGACACCCAAAGTCAATTTAAATCCACAACAAAATCTGCAGGATAAAATGCAATATAATCAAACATTCAAATAAGTAAACAGGCTATATTAAAGTGCACTAAACATAGAGACAGACTAACCATGGAGAACACTAAACATGATGACAGATTAACCAGGGAAGTGAATTTAACAGAGGTTAAAGCTAAAACAACAGAATCTGGGTAAATCTGTGTGAAGAGGTGTGGCTTTAGTGTGGATTTGAATAGCACACAAGTAGGCCTACGCTATTTTTGCACTGTAAATTTTTTTTTTTAAGTGTTATGTTTTCCCAGATTCATAGTGTTAGGCCTATCTAGGAAGGCTGGGCATAAATTGTTTGCTCACAGCATCACATGATGACGTGGGCAACATAAACACTTAAACGCTGTGGATTAAAGTTAATAGTAATCAAAACTAAGACAAGGTAATTCTAGTGAGTTAATAAAATGACAAGGTGTTGCCTGTCTGCGTTGTAGACTACTGCCTCACAAGCCCGGGCTTTAGTGGCACTGGCATACGCGCTTGCCTCTGCACTGAAGGAGCCACCGAACGCGTCCGCGTTGCAGCTCTCACTTTCTCCCGCTACAGTATGTCCTACAATGACATTCCTTTGTAATCCGTTCCTGTTCCGTCGGTTCCTTATATTGTATATTCCATGCTGTGATTGCGTTTCGCCCTGTCCTGTCGTGTTTTTGCCGTGATTGTGTATCACCCTGTTCTGTCGTGTTTTGTGCCTTCATCAGACGCTGCGTGTGAGCAGGTGTCTCAGTCGACTACGGCCTGCGCCTACCGAAGCGACCTGCAGTCTGTGGCCGCTTCTCCAGTTGTTTTCCCCTCTACAAATCTAGAGGATGTCAGTTATTCCGTTTTGAACATTATTAAACTCTGCTTCTGTTAAGTCGCTTTTGGGTCCTCTTTTACCAGCATGACAGAAGGAACCGACCAAGGAATGGACCCAGCGACTTCAGACGCTCGTTACACTGCCGTCGAGTTCCAAGGAGCCATGCTCGGCAGACACGAGCAGGAATTGTCTGCTGCTCGCCATGCCGTGGAGAACCTGGCCGCTCAGGTTTCCGACCTCTCTGGACAGTTCCAGAGTCTCGTCTCGTGCCACCTGTTACTCCCTGGCCTGCCGAGCCTCCAGAACCCAGGGTTAATAACCCACCTTGCTACTCCGGGCAGCCCACTGAGTGCCGCTCCTTTCTCACGCAGTGTGAGATTGTGTTCTCTCTCAACCCCACACATACTCTAGAGAGAGAGCTCGGGTTGCTTACGTCATTTCACTCCTTACTGGCCGGGCTCGAGAATGGGGCACAGCTATCTGGGAGGCAAGGGCTGATTGCTCTAACAGATTCCAGAACTTTAAAGAGGAGATGATTCGGGTTTTTGACCGTTCAGTTTTTGGTGAGGAGGCTTCTAGGGCCCTGGCTTCCTTATGCCAAGGTGAACGGTCCATAACGGATTATTCCATTGAGTTTCGCACTCTTGCTGCCTCTAGTGAGTGGAACGAGCCGGCGCTGCTCGCTCGTTTTCTGGAGGGACTCCACGCAGCGGTTAAGGATGAGATTCTTTCCCGGGAGGTTCCTTCAGATGTGGACTCTTTGATTGCTCTCGCCATCCGCATAGAACGACGGGTAGATCTTCGTCACCGGGCTCGTGGAAGAGAGCTCGCATCAACGGTGTTTCCCTGCTCCGCATCGCAACCATCTCCCTCCTCTGGCTTTGAGACTGAGCCCATGCAGCTGGGAGGGATTCGCATCTCGAATAAGGAGAGGGAACAGAGGATCACCAACCGCCTGTGCCTCTATTGCGGAGTTGCTGGACATTTTGTTATTTCATGTCCAGTAAGAGGCCAGAGCCCATCAGTAAGCGGAGGGCTACTGGTGAGCGCTACTACTCAGGTCCCTTCATCTAGATCTTGTACTACTATGTCGGTCCATCTACGCTGGACCGGTTCGGGTGCTACATGCAGTGCTTTGATTGACTCTGGGGCTGAGGGTTGTTTCATGGACGAAGCATGGGCTCGGAAACATAACATTCCTTTCAGACCGTTAGACAGGCCTACGCCCATGTTTGCCTTAGATGGTAGTCATCTTCCCAGTATCAAGTTTGAGACACTACCTTTAACTCTCACAGTATCTGGTAACCACAGTGAGACTATGTCTTTTTGATTTTCCGTTCACCGTTTACACCTGTTGTTTTGGGTCACCCCTGGCTTGTATGTCATAATCCTTCTATTAATTGGTCTAGTAATTCTATCCTATCCTGGAACGTTTCTTGTCATGTGAAGTGTTTAATGTCTGCCATCCCTCCCATTTCTTCTGTCCCTACTTCTCAGGAGGAACCTGGCGATTTGACAGGAGTGCCGGAGGAATATCATGATCTGCGCACGGTCTTCAGTCGGTCCCGAGCCAACTCCCTTCCTCCTCACCGGTCGTATGATTGTAGTATTGATCTCCTTCCGGGGACCACTCCTCCTCGAGGTAGACTATACTCTCTGTCGGCTCCCGAACGTAAGGCTCTCGAGGATTATTTGTCTGTGTCTCTTGACGCCGGCACCATAGTGCCTTCTTCCTCTCCGGCCGGGGCGGGGTTCTTTTTGTTAAGAAGAAGGACGGTACTCTGCGCCCCTGCGTGGATTATCGAGGGCTGAATGACATAACGGTTAAGAATCGTTATCCGCTTCCCCTTATGTCATCAGCCTTCGAGATTCTGCAGGGAGCCAGGTGCTTTACTAAGTTGGACCTTCGTAACGCTTACCATCTCGTGCGCATCAGAGAGGGGACGAGTGGAAAACGGCGTTTAATACTCCGTTAGGGCATTTTGAGTACCGGGTTCTGCCGTTCGGTCTCGCCAATGCGCCAGCTGTTTTTCAGGCATTAGTTAATGATGTTCTGAGAGACATGCTGAACATTTTTGTTTTTGTCTATCTTGACGATATCCTGATTTTTTCTCCGTCACTCGAGATTCATGTTCAGCACGTTCGACGTGTTCTACAGCGCCTTTTAGAGAATTGTCTCTACGTAAAGGCTGAGAAGTGCTCTTTTCATGTCTCCTCCGTTACTTTTCTCGGTTCTGTTATTTCCGCTGAAGGCATTCAGATGGATTCCGCTAAGGTCCAAGCTGTCAGTGATTGGCCCGTTCCAAGGTCACGTGTCGAGTTGCAGCGCTTTTTAGGTTTCGCTAATTTCTATCGGCGTTTCATTCGTAATTTCGGTCAAGTTGCTGCCCCTCTCACAGCTCTTACTTCTGTCAAGACGTGTTTTAAGTGGTCCGGTTCCGCCCAGGGAGCTTTTGATCTTCTAAAAGAACGTTTTACGTCCGCTCCTATCCTCGTTACTCCTGACGTCACTAGACAATTCATTGTCGAGGTTGACGCTTCAGAGGTAGGCGTGGGAGCCATTCTATCCCAGCGCTTCCAGTCTGACGATAAGGTTCATCCTTGCGCTTATTTTCTCATCGCCTGTCGCCATCTGAGCGCAACTATGATGTGGGTAACCGTGAACTGCTCGCCATCCGCTTAGCCCTAGGCGAATGGCGACAGTGGTTGGAGGGGCGACCGTTCCTTTTGTCGTTTGGACAGACCATAAGAACCTTGAGTACATCCGTTCTGCCAAACGACTTAATGCCCGTCAAGCTCGTTGGGCGTTGTTTTTCGCTCGTTTCGAGTTTGTGATTTCTTACCGTCCGGGTAGCAAGAACACCAAGCCTGATGCCTTATCCCGTCTGTTTAGTTCTTCTGTGGCTTCTACTGATCCCGAGGGGATTCTTCCTTATGGGCGTGTTGTCGGGTTAACAGTCTGGGGAATTGAAAGACAGGTTAAGCAAGCACTCACGCACACTGCGTCGCGCGCGCTTGTCCTAGTAACCTCCTTTTTCGTTCCTGTTTCCACTCGTCTGGCTGTTCTTCAGTGGGCTCACTCTGCCAAGTTAGCGGGTCATCCCGGTGTTCGAGGCACTCTTGCGTCTATTCGCCAGCGCTTTTGGTGGCCGACTCAGGAGCGTGACACGCGCCGTTTCGTGGCTGCCTGTTCGGACTGCGCGCAGACTAAGTCGGGTAACTCTCCTCCTGCCGGTCGTCTCAGACCGCTCCCCATTCCTTCTCGACCATGGTCTCACATTGCCTTAGACTTCATTACCGGTCTGCCTTTGTCTGCGGGGGAAGACTGTGATTCTGACGGTTGTCGATAGGTTCTCTAAGGCGGCACATTTCATTCCCCTCGCTAAACTTCCTTCCGCTAAGGAGACGGCACAAATCATTATTGAGAATGTATTCAGAATTCATGGCCTCCCGTTAGACGCCGTTTCAGACAGAGGTCCGCAATTCACGTCACAGTTTTGGAGGGAGTTCTGTCGTTTGATTGGTGCGTCCGTCAGTCTCTCTTCCGGGTTTCATCCCCAGTCTAACGGTCAAGCAGAGAGGGCCAATCAGACGATTGGTCGCATACTACGCAGCCTTTCTTTCAGAAACCCTGCGTCTTGGGCAGAACAGCTCCCCTGGGCAGAATACGCTCACAATTCGCTTCCTTCGTCTGCTACCGGGTTATCTCCGTTTCAGAGTAGTCTGGGTTACCAGCCTCCTCTGTTCTCATCCCAGCTTGCCGAGTCCAGCGTTCCCTCCGCTCAAGCGTTTGTCCAACGTTGTGAGCGCACCTGGAGGAGGGTGAGGTCTGCACTTTGCCGTTACAGGGCACAGACGGTGAGAGCCGCCAATAAACGCAGGATTAAGAGTCCAAGGTATTGTTGCGGCCAGAGAGTGTGGCTTTCCACTCGCAACCTTCCTCTTACGACAGCTTCTCGTAAGTTGACTCCCGCGGTTCATTGGTCCGTTCCGTGTCTCCCAGGTCGTCAATCCTGTCGCTGTGCGACTGCGCTTCTTCCGCGACATCTTCGTCGCGTCCATCCTGTCTTCCATGTCTCCTGTGTTAAGCCCTTTCTTCGCACCCCGTTCGTCTTCCCTCCCCCTCCCGTCCTTGTCGAGAGCGCACCTATTTACAAGGTACATAAAATTATGGACATGCGTTCTCGGGGACGGGGTCACCAATACCTAGTGGATTGGGAGGGTTACGGTCCTGAGGAGAGGAGTTGGGTTCCGTCTCGGGACGTGCTGGACCGTTCGCTCATCGATGATTTCCTCCGTTGCCGCCAGGATTCCTCCTCGAGTGCGCCAGGAGGCGCTCGGTGAGTGGGGGTCTGTGCTCCCCATGCTATTCGTTTCCCTCTGCTGGTCTTGTTTGGTTCTATCCCTCTCTCTCCCCCTCCCTCTCTCACTCTCTCGCTCTCTCTTCTCTCTGTCGTTCCGTTCCTGCTCCCAGCTGTTCCTATTCCCCTAATCATCATTTAGTCTTCCCACACCTGTTCCCGATCCTTTCCCCCTGATTAGACTCCCTATTTATTCCTTTGTAATCCGTTCCTGTTCCGTCG
>NW_025756716.1:0-6236 GCF_021184085.1 Oncorhynchus gorbuscha
TGTGTGTGCGAGTGACAGAGAGAGATGAATGTGTGTGTGAGTGGCAGAGAGAGATGAATGTGTGTGTGTGTGACAGAGAGTGATGAATGTGTGTGTGTGTGAGAGAGAGAGTGATGTGTGTGTGTGAGTGACAGAGAGAGATGAATGTGTGTGTGTGTGGTGAGAGAGATGAATGTGTGTGTGAGTGACAGAGAGAGATGAATGTGTGTGTGAGTGACAGAGAGAGATGAATGTGTGTGTGAGTGGCAGAGAGAGATGAATGTGTGTGTGTGTGACAGAGATTCATGTGTGTGTGTGTGTGTGTGTGTGTGTGTGTGTGTGTGTGTGTGTGTGTGTGTGTGTGTGTGTGTGTGTGTGTGTGTGTGTGTGTGAGTGTGTGTGTGTGAGTGTGTAGTGAGATGAATGTGTGTGTGTGTGACAGAGAGAGATGAATGTGTGTGTGTGTGTGTGTGTGTGTGTGTGAGAGATGAATGTGTGTGTGTGTGTGTGGCAGAGAGAGATGAATGTGTGTGTGTGTGACAGAGAGAGATGAATGTGTGTGTGTGTGTGCAGAGAGAGATGAATGTGTGTGTGTGAGTGACAGAGAGAGATGAATGTGTGTGTGTGTGACAGAGAGAGATGAATGTGTGTGTGAGTGACAGAGAGAGATGAATGTGTGTGTGAGTGGCAGAGAGATGAATGTGTGTGTAGTGACAGAGAGAGATGAATGTGTGTGTGTGTGGCAGAGAGATGAATGTGTGTGTGTGGCAGAGAGAGATGAATGTGTGTGTGTGTGAGTGACAGAGAGAGATGAATGTGTGTGTGTGAGTGACAGAGAGAGATGAATGTGTGTGTGTGTGTGACAGAGAGAGATGAATGTGTGTGTGAGTGGCAGAGAGAGATGAATGTGTGTGTGTGTGTGACAGAGAGAGATGAATGTGTGTGTGAGTGACAGAGAGAGATGAATGTGTGTGTGAGTGACAGAGAGAGATGAATGTGTGTGTGAGTGGCAG
Organism: Oncorhynchus gorbuscha; assembly: GCF_021184085.1. Taxonomy (NCBI): domain Eukaryota; kingdom Metazoa; phylum Chordata; class Actinopteri; order Salmoniformes; family Salmonidae; genus Oncorhynchus; species Oncorhynchus gorbuscha. The sequence continues at coordinate 993 of NW_025756716.1, forward strand.
AGAGAGATGAATGTGTGTGTGTGTGAGTGACAGAGAGAGATGAATGTGTGTGTGAGTGGCAGAGAGAGATGAATGTGTGTGTGTGTGACAGAGAGAGATGAATGTGTGTGTGAGTGGCAGAGAGAGATGAATGTGTGTGTGAGTGGCAGAGAGAGATGAATGTGTGTGTGAGTGACAGAGAGAGATGAATGTGTGTGTGTGAGTGACAGAGAGAGATGAATGTGTGTGTGTGTGACAGAGAGATGAATGTGTGTGTGTGTGTGTGAGTGCAGAGAGTGAATGTGTGTGTGTGTGTGCAGAGAGAGATGAATGTGTGTGTGTGTGATAGAGAGAGATGAATGTGTGTGTGTGTGTGTGTGAGTGAGATGAATGTGTGTGTGATGTGACAGAGAGATGATGTGTGTGTGATAGAGAGAGATGAATGTGTGTGTGTGCATGTAGAGAGATGAATGTGTGTGTGTGTGAGTGACAGAGAGAGATGAATGTGTGTGTGAGTGGCAGAGAGAGATGAATGTGTGTGTGAGTGGCAGAGAGAGATGAATGTGTGTGTGAGTGACAGAGAGAGATGAATGTGTGTGTGTGAGTGACAGAGAGAGATATGAATGTGTGTGTGTGTGTGTGTGTGTGTGTGTGTGTGTGTGTGTGTGTGTGTGTGACATGAGAGATGAATGTGTGTGTGAGTGGCATGTGAGAGATGATGTGTGTGTGAGTGTATAGAGAGATGAATGTGTGTGTAGTGGTAGAGAGAGATGAATGTGTGTGTGTAGTGACAGAGATGAGATGTGTGTGTGTGTGTGTGAGTGTGTGTGTGTGTGTGTGTGTGTGTGTGTAGAGTGTGATGATGTGTGTGTGTGAGTGGTAGAGAGAGATGAATGTGTGTGTGTGTGATGAGAGAGATGAATGTGTGTGTGAGTGATAGAGAGAGATGAATGTGTGTGTGTGTGACAGAGAGATGAATGTGTGTGTGTGTGACAGAGAGAGATGAATGTGTGTGTGTGTGCAGAGAGAGATGAATGTGTGTGTGTGTGTGTGTGTGATGATGATGTGTGTGTGTGTGTGACAGAGAGAGATGAATGTGTGTGTGTAGTGGCAGAGAGAGATGAATGTGTGTGTGAGTGGCAGAGAGAGATGAATGTGTGTGTGTGTGTGGCAGAGAGAGATGAATGTGTGTGTGTGTGACAGAGAGAGATGAATGTGTGTGTGTGTGTGTAGAGAAGATGAATGTGTGTGTGTGATAGAGATGATGTGTGTGTGTGACAGAGAGTAGATGAATGTGTGTGTGAGTGACAGAGAGAGATGAATGTGTGTGTGTGTGCAGAGAGAGATGAATGTGTGTGTGTGTGTGACAGAGAGAGATGAATGTGTGTGTGTAGTGACAGAGAGAGATGAATGTGTGTGTGAGTGACAGAGAGAGATGAATGTGTGTGTGTGTGACGAGAGAGATGAATGTGTGTGTGTGTGACAGAGAGAGATGAATGTGTGTGTGTGTGACAGAAGAGATGAATGTGTGTGTGTGTGTAGAGATGAATGTGTGTGTGTGTGTGTGTAGTGTGTGTGTGTGTGTGTGTGTAGAGAGATGAATGTGTGTGTGTGTGTGTGACAGAGAGAGATGAATGTGTGTGTGTGTGGCAGAGAGAGATGAATGTGTGTGTGTGTAGAAGAGATGAATGTGTGTGTGTGATGCAGAGAGATGAATGTGTGTGTGTGTGACAGAGAGAGATGAATGTGTGTGTGTGAGTGGCAGAGAGATGAATGTGTGTGTGTGTGACGAGAGATGAATGTGTGTGTGTGTGTAGAGAGATGAATGTGTGTGTGTGTGATAGAGAGAGATGAATGTGTGTGTGACAGAGAGAGATGAATGTGTGTGTGTGTGACGAGAGAGATGAATGTGTGTGTGTGTGAGCAGAGAGAGATGAATGTGTGTGTGAGTGACAGAGAGAGATGAATGTGTGTGTGTGTGACGAGAGAGAGATGAATGTGTGTGTGAGTGACAGAGAGAGATGAATGTGTGTGTGATGTGGCAGAGAGAGATGAATGTGTGTGTGTGAGTGGCAGAGAGATGAATGTGTGTGTGTGTGGTAGAGTGAGTGTGTGTGTGTGAGTGAGATGTGTGTGTAGTGTGTGTGGGTGATGAGTGTGTGTGTGTGGTGACAGAGAGATGAATGTGTGTGTGTGTGGCAGAGAGATGAATGTGTGTGTGATGTGTGTGTGTGTGTGACAGAGAGAGATGAATGTGTGTGTGAGTGACAGAGAGATGAATGTGTGTGAGTGACGAGAGAGATGAATGTGTGTGTGTGTGGCAGAGAGAGATGAATGTGTGTGTGAGTGGTAGAGAGAGATGAATGTGTGTGTGTGTGTGTAGTAGAGATGAATGTGTGTGTGTGTGATGAGAGATGTGTGTGTGTGTGTGTGTGTAGTGTGATGTGTGTGTGTGTGAGAGATGAATGTGTGTGTGTGTGACAGAGAGATGATGTGTGTGTGTGTGTGTGTGAGTGATGTGTGTGTGTGTGAGTGACAGAGAGAGATGAATGTGTGTGTGTGTGACAGAGAGTGATGAATGTGTGTGTGTGTGCAGAGAGAGATGAATGTGTGTGTGTGTGTGTGCAGAGAGAGTGAATGTGTGTGTGTGTGACGAGAGAGATGAATGTGTGTGTGTGATGTGACAGAGAGAGATGAATGTGTGTGTGAGTGGCAGAGAGAGATGAATGTGTGTGTAGTGACAGAGAGAGATGAATGTGTGTGTGTAGTGACAGAGAGAGATGAATGTGTGTGTGAGTGGCAGAGAGAGATGAATGTGTGTGTGTGTGACAGAGAGAGATGAATGTGTGTGTGTGTGGCAGAGAGAGATGAATGTGTGTGTGAGTGGCAGAGAGAGATGAATGTGTGTGTGAGTGGCAGAGAGAGATGAATGTGTGTGTGTGTGAGTGACAGAGAGAGATGAATGTGTGTGTGAGTGGCAGAGAGAGATGAATGTGTGTGTGTGGTGACAGAGAGATGAATGTGTGTGTGAGTGGCAGAGAGATGATGTGTGTAGTAGTGTGTGTGTGTGACAGAGAGAGATGAATGTGTGTGTGAGTGACAGAGAGAGATGAATGTGTGTGTGAGTGGCAGAGAGAGATGAATGTGTGTGTGTGTGTGTAGTGTGTGTGTGTGTGTGTGTGATGTGTGTGTGTAGTGTGAGTGTGTGTGTGTGTGTGTGTGTGTGTGTGTGATGTGTGTGTGACAGAGAGAGATGAATGTGTGTGTGAGTGGCAGAGAGAGATGAATGTGTGTGTGTGTGGTGTGTGTGATGTGATGTGTGTGTGTGTGTGTGTGTGTGTGTGTGTGTGTGTGTGTGTGTGTGTGTGTGTGTGTGTGTGTGTGTGTGTGTGACAGAGAGAGATGAATGTGTGTGTGAGTGGCAGAGAGAGATGAATGTGTGTGTGTGTGTGAGTGTGTGTGTGTGTGTGTGTGTGTGTGTGTGTGTGTGTGTGTGTGTGTGTGTGTGTGTGTGTGTGTGTGTGTGTGTGTGTGTGTGTGTGTGTGTGTGTGTGTGTGACAGAGATGATGTGTGAGTGAGAGATGTGTGTGTGTGTGGCAGAGAGAGATGAATGTGTGTGTGTGTGTGCAGAGAGAGATGAATGTGTGTAGTGTAGAGAGAGATGAATGTGTGTGTGTGTGTAGAGAGAGATGAATGTGTGTGTGTGTAGTGTGTGATGAATGTGTGTGTGTGTGACGAGAGAGATGAATGTGTGTGTGTGTGGTAGTAGAGAGATGAATGTGTGTGTGTGTGACGAGAGAGAGATGAATGTGTGTGTGTGTGACAGAGAGAGATGAATGTGTGTGTGTGTGACAGAGAGATGTATGTGTGTGTGTGTGACAGAGAGAGATGAATGTGTGTGTGTGTGACAGAGAGAGATGAATGTGTGTGTGAGTGACAGAGAGAGATGAATGTGTGTGTGAGTGGCAGAGAGAGATGAATGTGTGTGTGTGTGACAGAGAGAGATGAATGTGTGTGTGAGTGACAGAGAGAGATGAATGTGTGTGTGAGTGACAGAGAGAGATGAATGTGTGTGTGAGTGACAGAGAGAGATGAATGTGTGTGTGAGTGGCAGAGAGAGATGAATGTGTGTGTGTAGTGACAAGAGATGTATGTGTGTGTGTGTGTGTGTGTGTGTGACAGAGAGAGATGAATGTGTGTGTGTGTGTGCAGAGAGAGATGAATGTGTGTGTGAGTGTGAGAGAGAGAGATGAATGTGTGTGTGTGTGAGTGACAGAGAGATGATGATGTGTGTGTGTGTGTGACAGAGAGAGATGAATGTGTGTGTGTGTGACAGAGAGAGAGATGTGTGTGTGTGTGTGTGTGTGTAGTGAGAGATGAGTGTGTGTGTGTGAGTGGCAGAGAGAGATGAATGTGTGTGTGTGTGCAGAGATAGATGTGTGTGTGTGTGTGTGAGTGGCAGAGAGAGATGAATGTGTGTGTGAGTGACAGAGAGAGATGAATGTGTGTGTGAGTGACAGAGAGAGATGAATGTGTGTGTGAGTGGCAGAGAGAGATGAATGTGTGTGTGAGTGACAGAGAGAGAGATGAATGTGTGTGTGTTACAGAGAGAGATGAATGTGTGTGAGTGCAGAGAGAGATGAATGTGTGTGTGAGTGCAGAGGGATGAATGTGTGTGGTGGCAGAGAAGATGAATGTGTGTGTGTGAGTGATAGTAGAAAGATGAATTGTGTGTGAGTGCAGAAGAGATGAATGTGTGTGTGTGGTGCGGTGAAGTGTGTGTGTGTGTACAGAGATTATGTGTGTGTGTGTGTGTGTATGTGAGTGATGTGTGTGTGTGTGTGTGTGTGTGTGTGTATGTGTGTGTGTATGTGAGATGATGTGTGTGTGTGTGTGTGTGACAGAGAAGATGAAGTGTATGTGTGGAGAGAGAATGATGTGTGTTGAGTGGCAGAGAGAGATGAATGTGTGTGTGTGTGTGTGTGTGTGTGTGTGTGTGTGTGTGTGTGTGTGTGTGTGTGTGTGTGTGTGTGTGTGTGTGTGTGTGTGTGTGTGTGTGTGTGTGTGACAGAGAGAGATGAATGTGTGTGTGAGTGGCAGAGAGAGATGAATGTGTGTGTGTGTGTGTGTGTGTGTGTGTGTGTGTGTGTGTGTGTGTGTGTGTGTGTGTGTGTGTGTGTGTGTGTGTGAGCAGAGTGAGATGAATGTGTGTGTGAGTGAGTGACAGAGAGATGAATGTGTGTGTGTGTGGCAGAGAGAGATGA
>NW_025756717.1:0-6236 GCF_021184085.1 Oncorhynchus gorbuscha
AAAGAGGACCCAAAAGCGACTTGATGAAAACAGAGTCTTTAATCCAGTTAAGTAAATACAAACAAAAAAACAACTTTCACTCGCGAAATGCGAGGACAAACTGGAGACTCGATCTTGAACAGCAGGTGAACAGCAGGTTGCCTCGGGAAGGCACTTGAACCAAACAGACTCAGACACCTGCTCACCACGCAGCATCTGAGGAAAACACGACACGACAGGCGATACACAATCACACACACGGTGAATTCTAGACAAGGAACCGACAGGACAGGAACGGAACACAAAGGAAGAAATAGGGACTCTAATCAGGGAAAAGGATCGGGAACAGGTGTGGGAAGACTAAATGATTGATTAGGGGGAATAGAACAGCTGGGAGCAGGAGCGGACGATAGAGAGAAAGAGAGCGAGAGAGTGAGAGGAGGGGAGAGAGAGGGATAGAAAGGAAAGAACCTAATAAGACCAGCAGAGGAAACGAATAGAATGGGGAGCACAGGGACAAGACATGATAATAAATGACAAACATGACAGTACCCCCCACTCACCGGCGCCTCCTGGCGCACTCGAGAAGAATCCTGGCGGCAACGGAGGAAATCATCAATGAGTGAACGGTCCCAGCACGTCCCGAGACGGAACCCAACTCCTCTCCTCAGGACCGTAACCCTCCCAATCCACTAAGTATTGGTGACCCCGTCCCGAACGCATGTCCATGATCTTATGTACCTTGTAAATAGGTGCGCTCTTAAGGGGGAGGAGGAAGGAAAGACGACAAGGGAGGTGCGAAGAAAAGGGCTTAACACAGGAGACATGGAAGACAGGATGGGAGAAAGGCCAAAACCTAGGAAGAAACCTAGAGAGGAACCGGGCTATGTGGGGTGGCCAGTCCTCTTCTGGCTGTGCCGGGTAGAGATTATAACAGAAAATGACCAAGATGTTCAAATGTTCATAAATGACCAGCATGGTCAAATAATAATAAGGCAGAACAGTTGAAACTGGAGCAGCAGCACAGTCAGGTGGACTGGGGACAGCAAGGAGCCATCATGTCAGGTAGTCCTGGGGCACGGTCCTAGGGCTCAGGTCCTCCGAGAGAGAGAAAGAAAGAGAGAATTAGAGAGAGCATATGTGGGGTGGCCAGTCCTCTTCTGGCTGTGCCGGGTGGAGATTATAACAGAACGTGGCCAAGATGTTCAAATGTTCATAAATGACCAGCATGGTTGAATAATAGTAAGGCAGAACAGTTGAAACTGGAGCAGGAGCATGGCCAGGTGGACTGGGGACAGCAAGGAGTCCTCATGTCAGGTAGTCCTGGGACATGGTCCTAGGGCCCAGGCCAGTTGAAACTGGAGCAGCAGCATGGCCAGGTGGACTGGGGACAGCAAGGAGTCATCATGTCAGGTAGTCCTGGGGCATGGTTCTAGGGCTCAGGTCCTCCGAGAGAGAGAAAGAAGGAGAGAAGGAGAGAATTAGAGAACGCACACTTAGATTTACACAGGACACCGAATAGGACAGGAGAAGTACTCCAGATAAACAAACTGACCCTAGCCCCCGACACATAAACTACTGCAGCATAAATACTGGAGGCTGAGACAGGAGGGGTCAGGAGACACTGTGGCCCCATCCGAGGACACCCCGGACAGGGCCAAACAGGAAGGATATAACCCCACCCACTTTGCCAAAGCACAGCCCCCACACCACTAGAGGAAATCTACAACCACCAACTTACCATCCTGAGACAAGGCCGAGTATAGCCCACAAAGATCTCCGACACGGTACAACCCAAAGGGAAACGCAGACAGGCCGACCACAACAGTGAATCAACCCACCTATAGGTATGTACGGCAGGACCAAATCAGAGAGGTAGGTAGGAGCAAGCCCATGTAATGCTTTGTAGGTTAGCAGTAAAACCTTGAAATCAGCCCTTGCTTTGACAGGAAGCCAGTGTAGAGGCTAGCACTGGAGTAATATGATCAAATTTTTTGGTTCTAGTCAGGATTCTAGCAGCCGTATTTAGCACTAACTGAAGTTTATTTAGTGCTTTATCCGGGTAGCCGGAAAATAGAGCATTGCAGTAGTCTAACCTAGAAGTGACAAAAGCATGGATTAATTTTTCTGCATCATTTTGGACAGAAAGTTTCTGATTTTTGCAATGTTACGTAGATGGAAAAAAGCTGTCCTCGAAATGGTCTTGATATGTTCTTCAAAGAGATCAGGGTCCAGAGTAACGCCGAGGTCCTTCACAGTTTTATTTGAGGCGACTGTACAACCATTAAGATTAATTGTCAGATTCAACAGAAGATCTCTTTGTTTCTTGGGACCTAGAACAAGCATCTCTGTTTTGTCCGAGTTTAATAGTAGAAAGTTTGCAGCCATCCACTTCCTTATGTCTGAAACACATGCTTCTAGCGAGGGCAATTTTGGTGCTTCACCGTGTTTCATTGAAATGTACAGCTGTGTGTCATCCGCATAGCAGTGAAAGTTTACATTATGTTTTCGAATAACATCCCCAAGAGGTAAAATATATAGTGAAAACAATAGTGGTCCTAAAACAGAACCTTGAGGAACACCGAAATGTACAGTTGATTTGTCAGAGGACAAACCATTCACAGAGACAAACTGATATCTTTCCGACAGATAAGACCTAAACCAGGCCAGAACATGTCCGTGTAGACCAATTTGGGTTTCCAATCTCTCCAAAGAATGTGGTGATCGATGGTATCAAAAGCAGCACTAAGGTCTAGGAGCACGAGGACAGATGCAGAGCCTCGGTCCGATGCCATCAAAATGTCATTTACCACCTTCACAAGTGCCGTCTCAGTGCTATGATGGGGTCTAAAACCAGACTGAAGCATTTCGTATACATTGTTTGTCTTCAGGAAGGCAGTGAGTTGCTGCGCAACAGCCTTCTCTAAAATCTTTGAGAGGAATGGAAGATTTGATATAGGCCGATAGTTTTTATATTTTCTGGGTCAAGGTTTGGCTTTTTCAGAGAGGCTTTATTACTGCCACTTTTAGTGAGTTTGGTACACATCCAGTGGATAGAGAGCCGTTTATTATGTTCAACATAGGAGGGCCAAGCACAGGAAGCAGCTCTTTCAGTAGTTTAGTTGGAATAGGGTCCAGTATACAGCTTGAAGGTTTAGAGGCCATGATTATTTTCATCATTGTGTCAAGAGATATAGTACTAAAACACTTGAGCGTCTCTCTTGATCCTAGGTCCTGGCAGAGTTGTGCAGACTCAGGACAACTGAGGTTTGGAGGAATACGCAGGTTTAAAGAGGAGTCCGTAATTTGCTTTCTAATAATCATAATCTTTTCCTCAAAAGTTCATGAATTTATCACTGCTAAAGTGCAAGTCATCCTCTCTTGGGGAATGCTGCTTTTAGTTAGCTTTGCCACAGTATCAAAAAAGGAATTTCGGATTGTTCTTATTTTCCTCAATTAAGTTAGAAAAATAGGACGATCGAGCAGCAGTAAGGGCTCTTCGGTACTGCACGGTACCATCCTTCCAAGCTAGTCGGAAGACTTCCAGTTTGGTGTGGCGCCATTTCCGTTCCAATTTTCTGGAAGCTTGCTTCAGAGCTCGGGTATTTTCTGTGTACCATGGAGCTAGTTTCTTTGAGACATTTTTTAGTTTTTAGGGGTGCAACTGCATCTAGGGTATTGCGCAAGGTTAATTGAGATCCTCAGTTAGGTGGTTAACGGATTTTTGTCCTCTGGCGTCCTTGGGTAGGCAGAGGGAGTCTGGAAGGGCATCAAGGAATCTTTGTGTTGTCTGTGAATTTATAGCACGACTTTTGATGTTCCTTGGTTGGGGTCTGAGCAGATTATTTGTTGCAATTGCAAACGTAATAAAATGGTGGTCTGATAGTCAGGATTATGAGGAAAAACATTAAGATCCACAACATTTTATTCCATGGGACAAAACTAGGTCCAGCGTATGACTGTGAGAGTGAGTGGGTCCAGAGACATGTTGGACAAAACCCACTGAGTCGATGATGGCTCCAAAAGCCTTTTGGAGTGGGTCTGTGGACTTTTCCATGTGAATATTAAAGTCACCAAAGATTAGAATATTATCTGCAATGACTACAAGGTCTGATAGAATTCAGGGAACTCAGTGAGAAACGCTGTATATGGCCCAGGAGGCCTGTAAACAGTAGCTATAAAAAGTGATTGAGTAGGCTGCATAGATTTCATGACTAGAAGCTCAAAGACGAAAACGTCATTTTCTTTTTGTAAATTGAAATTTGCTATCGTAAATGTTAGCAACACCTCCGCCTTTGCGGGATGCACGGGGGATATGGTCACTAGTGTAGCCAGGAGGTGAGGCCTCATTTAACACAGTAAATTCATCAGGCTTAAGCCATGTTTCAGTCAGGCCAATCACATCAAGATTATGATCAGTGATTAGTTCATTGACTATAATTGCCTTTGAAGTAAGGGATCTAACATTAAGTAGCCTATTTTGAGATGTGAGGTATCATGATCTCTTTCAGTAATGACAGGAATGGAGGTGGTCTTTATCCTAGTGAGATTGCTAAGGCAAACACCGCCATGTTTAGTTTTGCCCAACCCAGGTCGAGGCACAGACACGGTCTCAATGGTGATAGCTAAGCTGACTACACTAACTATGCTAGTGGCAGACTCCACTATGCTGGCAGGCTGGCTAATAGCCTGCTGCCTGGCCTGCACCTATTTCATTGTGGAGCTAGAGGAGTTAGAGCCCTGTCTATGTTGGCAGATAAGATGAGAGCACCTCCAGCTAGGATGGAGTCCGTCACTCCTCAGCAGGTCAGGCTTGGTCCTGTTTGTGGGCGAGTCCCAGAAAGGAGGGCCAATTATCTAAATTCTATCTTTTGGGAGGGGCAGAAAGCAGTTTTCAACCAGCGATTGAGTTGTGAGACTCTGCTGTAGAAGCTCATCACTCCCCTAACCCAGGAGGGCCAGAGACAATTACTCGATGCCGACACATCTTTCTAGCTGATATGCACGCAGAAGCTATGTTGCGCTTAGTGATCTCTGACTGTTTTTCATCCTAACATCGTTGGTGCCGACGTGGATAACAATATCTCTATACTCTCTACACTCGCCAGTTTTAGCTTTAGCCAGCACCATCTTCAGATTAGCCTTAACGTCGGTAGCCCTGCCCCGGGTAAACAGTGTATGATCGCTGGATGATTCGCTTTAAGTCTAATACTGCGGGTAATGGAGTCGCCAATGACTAGAGTTTTCAATTTGTCAGAGCTAATGGTGGGAAGCTTCGGCGTCTCAGACCCCGTAACGGGAGGAGTAGAGACCAGAGAAGACTCGGCCTCTGACACCGACCCGCTGCTTAATAGGAGAACCGGTTGAAAGTTTCTGTCTGCTGAATGGCGACACCGGTTGAGCGTTCCTACAGCATTTCCTACCAGAAACCGTGAGAAAGTTGTCCGGCTGCGGGGGACTGTGCCAGGGATTTATACTACTATCTGTACTTACTGGTGGCACAGACGCTGTTTCATCCTTTCCTACACTGAAATTACCCTTGCCCTAACGATTGCGTCTGAAGCTGGGCTTGCAGTACAGCTATCCTCGCCGTAAAGATCATTCTCGTATATTATGAATACAGCGACTGCATTAGAAGGCATCATGTTAATGTTACTACTTAGCTTCGGCTGTTGGAGGTCCTGAGAATCGTGTCAGATAAAGCGTCCGGAGTGAAAAGTCGAGGAAAAAATAAATATATGAACGGTAATTAAAAAAGTGAAACCCGTAAAGTTGTCAGGTAGCAAAATAGGTTGGCAACAAAACCAATGGCAAGGATGACTCCTTGCTGTCCCCAGTCCACCTGGCCATGCTGCTGCTCCAGTTTCAACTGGCCTGGGCCCTAGGACCATGTCCCAGGACTACCTGACATGAGGACTCCTTGCTGTCCCCAGTCCACCTGGCCATGCTCCTGCTCCAGTTTCAACTGTTCTGCCTTATTATTATTTGACCATGCTGGTCATTTATGAACATTTGAACATCTTGGTCATGTTCTGTTATAATCTCTACCCGGCACAGCCAGAAGAGGACTGGCCACCCCACATAGCCCGGTTCCTCTCTAGGTTTCTTCCTAGGTTTTGGCCTTTCTAGGGAGTTTTTCCTAGCCACCGTGCTTTTACACCTGCATTGTTTGCTGTTTGGGGTTTTAGGCTGGGTTTCTGTACAGCACTTTGAGATATCAGCTGATGTACGAAGGGCTATATAAATAAATTTGATTT
>NW_025756718.1:0-6232 GCF_021184085.1 Oncorhynchus gorbuscha
CCTAACATTATAAACCTGCATCAGGACATCAATAAGCTGCTCCCTAACATTATAAACCTGCATCAGGACATCAATAATCTGCATCAGGACATCAATAAACTGCTCCCTAACATTATAAACCTGCATCAGGACATCAATAAACTGCTCCCTAACATTATAAACCTGCATCAGGACATCAATAATCTGCTCCCTAACATTATAAACCTGCATCAGGACATCAATAAGGTGCTCCCTAACATTATAAACCTGCATCAGGACATCAATAACCTGCATCAGGACATCAATAACCAGCATCAGGACATCAATAATCTGCTCCCTAACATTATAAACCTGCATCAGGACATCAATAATCTGCTCCCTAACATTATAAACCTGCATCAGGACATCAATAATCTGCTCCCTAACATTATAAACCTGCATCAGGACATCAATAATCTGCTCCCTAACATTATAAACCTGCATCAGGACATCAATAATCTGCTCCCTAACATTATAAACCTGCATCAGGACATCAATAAGCTGCTCCCTAACATTATAAACCTGCATCAGGACATCCCGTCTATTGTAGTTCATTATGAAGGGCAGCTCAGAACACCAGAAGATGGATTTTAACCTCTTGATCTTAGCCATCCTGGATCCGGGATCGTGACTACACCCTCAGGCTCATTACCATAACGCAACGTTAACGATTTCTAAAAATCGCAAATGAAATGAAATAAATATGCCTGCTCTTAAGCTTAGCCTTTTCTTAACAACACTGTCATCTCAGATTTTCAAAATATGCTTTTGAACTGATTGAGTCTCTACTTGACACCAAAAAACACCCCATAATATCTGTCCCTCTGCCCTCCCTAAATTGTGGCATTGAACGGTTCAGCAAACTGTTATCCCTCTAACTGGCTACCAGACTGTTATCCCTCTAACTGGCTACCAGACTGTTATCCCTCTAACTGGCTACCAGACTGTTATCCCTCTAACTGGCTACCAGACTGTTATCCCTCTAACTGGCTAATGCTAGATCATATCCCTCTGCCGCTTTAACTGGCTACTAGACTGTTATCTTCTTAACTGGCTACCAGACTGTTATCCCTCTAGACTGGCTACCAGACTATTATCCTCTAACTGGCTACCAGACTGTTATCCTCTAACTGGCTAACTTGACTGTTATCCCTCTAACTGGCTACCAGACTGTTTATCCTCTAACTGGCTACCAGACTGTTATCCCTCTAACTGGCTACTAGACTGTTATCCTCCCTCTAACTGGCTACCAGTTATCCTAACTGCTTATCCCTCTAACTGGCTACCAGACTGTTATCTCTAACTGGTTACCAGACTGGTGCAAGTCCCTTCTTAACTGGCTACTAGACTGTTATCCTCTTAACTGGCTACAGACTGTTATCCTCTAACTGCTACCGTAGACTGTTATCCTCTAACTGGCTACCAGACAGTCCTTTCAACTGGCTACTAGACTGTTATCCTCTAATCGGCTACCAGACTGTTATCTCTCTAACTGGCTACCAGACTGTTATCTCGACCATACTTAGACTGTTATCTCTTCAACCGCTACCAGACTGTTATCCCTCTTAACTGGCTACCAGACTGTTATCCCTCTTAACTGGCTACCAGACTGTTATCCCTCTAACTGGCTACCAGACTGTTATCCCTCTAACTGGCTACCAGACTGTTATCCCTCTAACTGGCTACCAGACTGTTATCCCTCTAACTGGCTACCAGACTGTTATCCCTCTAACTGGCTACCAGACTGTTATCCCTCTAACTGGCTACCAGACTGTTATCCCTCTAACTGGCTACCAGACTGTTATCCCTCTAACTGGCTACCAGACTGTTATCCTCTAACTGGCTACCAGACTGTTATCCCTCTAACTGGCTACCAGACTGTTATCCCTCTAACTGGCTACCAGACTGTTATCCCTCTAACTGGCTACCAGACTGTTATCCCTCTAACTGGCTACCAGACTGTTATCCCTCTAACTGGCTACCAGACTGTTATCCCTCTAACTGGCTACCAGACTGTTATCCCTCTAACTGGCTACCAGACTGTTATCCCTCTAACTGGCTACCAGACTGTTATCCCTCTAACTGGCTACCAGACTAGCTCAGTTGGTAGAGCATGGCGCTTGTAACGCCAGGGTAGTGGGTTCGATCCCCGGTACCACCCATACGTAGAATGTATGCACACATGACTGTAAGTCGCTTTGGATAAAAGAGTCTCCTAAATGGCATATATTATTATTATTATATTATCCCTCTAACTGACTACCAGACTATTGCAGCTCTGTGGGTGAAACATTTAACAGTTTTGATAACTTTTGGAAACAAAACACATTTTATAAGTAGGATGGGATCCACCCAAATCATGTGGGATCCTGGATCCTTTCACAGCGTTATAAGGCTGTGTTGAGACAGTGACTTATCAATGACCATTAGCTCAGCTAATCTCTACCATTGTGTTGCTGAGTCATCATTAATGCTTTAGCTAATGTACATTATCTCAGGGACGTTGGGAGACACAATATAAGAAACCCAATTTACCTCCCATTAACTGTCCTGAATGCCTCTGCTGATCCTACAGCTGTTGTCTGCTGTAATCATTTAACCTATGAACCAGAGTTACACTGTTAGCACTGAGGTGGTGTGCCCTAGTAGGAAGACCACTGAGGAGGTGTGTCCTAGTAGGAAGACCACTGAGGAGGTGTGTCCTAGCAGGAAGACCACTGTTAACACTGAGGAGGTGTGCCCTAGCAGGAAGACCACTGTTAACACTGAGGAGGTGTGCCCTAGCAGGAAGACCACTGTTAACACTGAGGAGGTGTGCCCTAGCAGGAAGACCACTGTTAACACTGAGCCAGTGTGCCCTAGCAGGAAGACCACTGAGCCGGTGTGCCCTAGCAGGAAGACCACTGAGCCGGTGTGCCCTAGCAGGAAGACCACTGTTAGCACTGAGCCAGTGTGCCCTAGCAGGAAGACCACTGAGCCAGTGTGCCCTAGCAGGAAGACCACTGAGCCAGTGTGCCCTAGCAGGAAGACCACAGTTAGCACTGAGCCAGTGTGCCCTAGTAGGAAGACCACTGAGCCGGTGTGCCGTAGCAAAAAAAAATTGCAATTGTGTTAGAACAGGCAGTACAAGGCCTTTGATGTACATAGAGAAAGCTAATATTAGATGGCTAATGCTACCTTTCAAAATGTTAAAGATATACTGGATGGAATACACATAATGATATTTCTGGATGTTGTTTTGCAGATATTATATATTATAGATCATGTGGCTGTAGATTGTGTGGTAGTAGTGCCTGAGGGTCACCTACCATACTGGGATGTTGCTTGTAGATACAGGCTATAGATCATGGGCTGTAGACGGTGGGGGTAGTGGCTCGAGGGAATACCTATACCTATAACGGGATGTTGTTTTTGCAGATATTATATACAGGTATCGTATGTATGGCTGTAGATTTGTGTAGTAGTGGTCTGAGGGAACACCAATAACGTATACCTGGATGTTGTTTTGCAGATATTATATATTATAGATCATGTATTGTAGATTGTGGGTAGTAGTGGTCTGAGGGAACACCCATAACGATACCTGGATGTTGTTTTGTAGATATTATATATTATAGATCATGTATTGTAGATTTTGTGGTAGTAGTGGTCTGAGGGAACACAATGTACAGACATGTCATGTAGTATTTTCAATTGTATTTAATTAATGTTGCTTTGACCCCAGGTAAAGAGAAGCGCTGTCTTGGCAGGAACTAATGGGGATCCTAAGTAAACCCCCAGTGAAGAGTAAAGCAAGGCGGCAGAACCAAGGGGATCTACAAACCCCAGGAAGAGTAGCTGCTGCTATGGCAGGAACCCATTGGGGGATCCATAATATACTCCCAGGAAGAGTAGCTGCTGTCTTGGCAGGAACTAATGGGGATCCATAATAACCTGGTGAAGAGTAGCTGCTGTGCCATGGCAGGAACTACGGGGATCCATAATAAACCCTAGAGAAGAGGAGCTGCTGCCATGGCAGGGAACTACTGGGGATCCATAATAAACCCCAGGAAGAGTAGCTGCTGCCATGGCAGGAACTAATGGGGATCCATAATAAACCCCAGGAAGAGTAGCTGCTGCCATGGCAGGAACTAATGGGGATCCATAATAAACCCCAGGAAGAGTAGCTGCTGCCATGGCAGGAACTAATGGGGATCCATAATAAACCCCAGGAAGAGTAGCTGCTGCCATGGCAGGAACTAATGGGGATCCATAATAAACCCCAGGAAGAGTAGCTGCTGCCTTGGCAGGAACTAATGGGGATCCATAATAAACCCCAGGAAGAGTAGCTGCTGCCATGGCAGGAACTAATGGGGATCCATAATAAACCCCAGGAAGAGTAGCTGCTGCCTTGGCAGGAACTAATGGGGATCCATAATAAACCCCAGGAAGAGTAGCTGCTGCCATGGCAGGAACTAATGGGGATCCATAATAAACCCCAGGAAGAGTAGCTGCTGCCATGGCAGGAACTAATGGGGATCCATAATAAACCCCAGGAAGAGTAGCTGCTGCCATGGCAGGAACTAATGGGGATCCATAATAAACCCCAGGAAGAGTAGCTGCTGCCATGGCAGGAACTAATGGGGATCCATAATAAACCCCAGGAAGAGTAGCTGCTGCCTTGGCAGGAATTAATGGGGATCCATAATAAACCCCAGGAAGAGTAGCTGCTGCCATGGCAGGAACTAATGGGGATCCATAATAAACCCCAGGAAGAGTAGCTGCTGCCATGGCAGGAACTAATGGGGATCCATAGTAAACCCCAGGAAGAGTAGCTGCTGCCATGGCAGGAACTAATGGGGATCCATAATAAACCCCAGGAAGAGTAGCTGCTGCCATGGCAGGAACTAATGGGGATCCATAATAAACCCCAGGAAGAGTAGCTGCTGCCATGGCAGGAACTAATGGGGATCCATAATAAACCCCAGGAAGAGTAGCTGCTGCCATGGCAGGAACTAATGGGGATCCATAATAAACTCCGCAGGTAGAGTAGCTGCTGCCATGGCAGGAACTAATGGGGATCCATAATAAACCCCAGGAAGAGTAGCTGCTGCCTTGGCAGAACTAATGGGGATCCATAATAAACCCCAGGAAGAGTAGCTGCTGCCTTGGCAGGAACTAATGGGGATCCATAATAAATACAATAGGATATATGAATTAGTGTGATGGAGATGTGTGTGTGTGCTGCCTGTTGATGTTGTTGGGTTTGATGGCATTTTAACGTGTGTGTGTGTGTATTAATAATGTGTGTGTGTATTAATGTGTGTGTTAGGTGAGCCCGGTCCCATGCCACCGTCGAGGGCCTTTCTCCTGTAAGCGTGTCTGTGGTCGAACTCTGACCTGTGGTAACCATAGCTGCACCAAGGACTGTCACCGTGTCACCGCGACAACCAACAAACTACAGGTACGTAGACAGAAGGGGTTTGTGTGTGTCTCTCCTTCTCTCCCTCGTCTCCTTTTCTCTCCTTCTCTCCCTCTCGTCTCCTCTCTCCTTCTCTCCCCCTCGTCTCCTTCTCTTCCCCCTCCCCTCCTTCTCTTCCCCCTCCCCTCGTCTCCTTCTCACCTTCTCTCCCGCTCGTCTCCTTCCCCCTCCCCTCGTCTCCTTCTCTCCCTCCCCTCATCTCCTTCTCTCCCCCTCGTCTCCTTCTCGCCTTCTCTCCGTTGTCTCTTTCTCTCCCCCTCGTCTCTTTCTCTCCCCCTCGTCTCTTTCTCTCCCCCTCGTCTCTTTCTCTCCCTCGTCTCCTTCTCTCCCTGTCTCCTTCTCTCCCTCCCTCATCTCCTTCTCTCCCCTGTCTCCTTCTCGCCTTCTCTCCCTCGTCTCTTTCTCTCCCCTCGTCTCCTTCTCGCCTTCTCTCTCCGCTACGTCTCCTTCTTCCCCCTCCCCTCGTTCTCCTTCTCTCCCTCCCCTCATCTCCTTCTCTCCCCCTCAGTCTCCTATTCTCGCCTTCTCTCCCCCTCGACCTCTTTCTCTCCCCTCGTCTCTTTCTCTCCCCCTACGTCCTCTTTCTCTCCCTCAATTCTCTTTCTCTCACCCCTCTGTCTTTCTCTCCTCGTCTCTTTCTCTCCCCCTCGTCTCTTCTCCTAGTCTCTTTCTCTCCCCTCGTCTCTTTCTCTCCCCCTGGTCTCTTTCTCTCCCCCCCTAAGTTCTCCTTTCTCTCCCTCTCGGCTCCTTCTC
>NW_025756719.1:0-6232 GCF_021184085.1 Oncorhynchus gorbuscha
TTTTAGTGCTGCTTTTGATACCATCGATCACCACATGCTTTTGGAGAGATTGAAACCCAGGTGGTCTACACAGGACAAGTTCTGGTCTGGTTTAGATCTTATCTGTCATATGTTTGTCCTCTGACAAATCAATGTACATTTCGGTGTTCCTCAAGGTTCTGTTTTAGGACCACTATTGTTTTCACTATACATTTGACCTCTTGGTGATGCATCATTCAGAAACATAATGTTAACTTTCACTGCTATGCAGATGACACAGCTGTACATTTCGATGAAAAAAAAAAAAAAACATGGTGAAGCCCCAAAATTGCCCTCCCTGGAAGCCTGTGTTTCAGACATAAGGAAGTGGATGGCTGCAAATGTTCTACTTTAAACTCGGACAAAACAAATGCTTGTTTTAGGTCCCAAGAAACAAAGAGATCTTCTGTTGAATCTGACAATTAAAGCTTGATGGTTGTACAGTCGTCTCAAATAAAACTGAAGGATCTCTATGTACTCTGGACCCTCTCTTTTGACAAACATATCAAGACTGTTTCAAGGACAGCTTTTTTTCCATCTACGTAACATTGCAAAAATCAGAAACTTTCTGTCCAAAATGATGCAGAAAAATGAATCCATGTTTTTGTCACTTCTAGGTTAGACTACTGCAATGTCTCATTTCTTTCCGCAACCCGGATAAAGCACTAAATAAACTTCAGTTAGTGCTAAATCCGGCTGCTAGAATCTTGACTAGAACCAAAACATTTGATCATATTACTCCAGAGCTAGCCTCTCTACACTGGCTTCCAGTTAAGGCAAGGGCTGATTTCAAGGTTTTACTGCTATCTTACAAAGCATTACATGGGCTTGTTCCTACCTACTATCTTTCCGATTTGGTCCTGCCGTACATACCTACACGTACGCTACGGTCACAAGACACAGGTCTCCTTACTGTCTCTAGAATTTCAAAGCAAACAGCTGGAAGCAGGTCTTTCTCCTATAGAGCTCAATTTTTAAGGAATGGTCTGCCTACCCATGTGAGAGACGCAGACTCGGTCTCAACCTTTAAGTCTTTATTGAAGACTCATCTCTTCAGTAGGTCCTACGATTGAGTGTAGTCTGGTCCAGGAGTGTGAAGGTGAACGGAAAGGTCATGAAGCAACGAACCACTCTTTACTGTCTCTGCCTGGCCGGTTCCCCTCTCTCCACTGGGATTCTCTGCCTCTAACCCTATTACAGAGGCTGAGTCACTGGCTTACTGACGCTCTTCCATTCCGTCCCTATGAGGGTGCGGCCACTTGAATGGGTTGAGTCACTGATGTGATCTTCTTGTCCGGGTTGGCGTCCCCCTTGGGTTGTGCCATCTTTGTAGGCTATACTCGCCTTGTCTCAGGATGGTAAGTTGGTGGTTGAAGATATCTCTATAGTGGTGTGGGGGCTGTGCTTTGGCAAAGTGGGTGGGGCCATATCCTGCCAGTTTGGCCCTGCCTGGGGGTATCATCCGATGGGGCCACAGTGTCTCCCGACCCCTCCTGTCTCAGCCTCCAGTATTTATGCTGCTGTAGTTTATGTGGGGGGGGGCTGGGTCAGTCTGATATATCTGGAGTATTTTGCCTGTCTTATCCGGTGTCCTGTGTGAATTTAATTCTCTCTCTCTCTCTCTCTCTCTCTCTCTCTCTCTCTCTCTCTCTCTCTCTCTCTCTCTCTCTCTCTCTCTCTCTCTCTCTCTCTCTCTCTCTCTCTCTCTCTCTCTCTCTCTCTCTCTCTCTCTCTCTCTCTCTCTCTCTCTCTCTCTCTCTCTCTCTCTCTCTCTCTCTCTCTCTCTCTCTCGGAGGAGAGCCCTAGGACCATTCCTCAGGACTACCTGGCCTGATGACTACTTGCTGTCCCCAGTCCACCTGGCCGTGCTGCTGCTCCAGTTTCGCCTGCGGCTATGGAACCCTGAGAACTCTTCGCCGGATGTGCTACCTGTCCCAGACCTGCTGTTTTCAACTCTCTAGAGACAGCAGGAGCGGTAGAGGTACCCTGAATGATCGGCTATGAAAAGCCAACTGACATTTACTCCTGAGGTGCTGACTTGCTGCACCCTCGACAACTACTGTGATTACTATTATTTGACCCTGCTGGTCATATGTGAACATCTTGGCCATGTTCTGGTATAATCTCTATGAGGACTGGCCACCCCTCATAGCCTGGTTCCTCTCTAGGTTTCTTCCTAGGTTCTGGCCTTTTTTTCCTAGCCACTGTGCTTCTACACCTGCATTGCTTGCTGTTTGGGGTTTTAGGCTGGGTTTCTGTACAGCACTTTGTGACGTCAGCTGATGTAAGAAGGGCTTTATAAATACATTCGATTGATTGATTGACCCAGTCAGAGTCCTGACCTCAACCCGATTGAGATGCTGAGGCATGAGTTCAAGAGTGTGGTTCACACCAGACATCCTAAGAATATTGCTGAACTGAAACAGTTTTGTAAGAAGAATGGTCCAACATTCCTCCTGACCGTTGTGCAGGTCTGATCTGCAACTACAGAAAACGTTGGGTTGAGGTTATTGCTGCCAAAGGAGGGTCAAACAGTTATTAAATCCAAGGGTTCACAAACTTTTAACACCCTGCACTGTGAATGTTTACATGGCGTGTTAAATAAAGACATGAAAATGTATAATTGTTTGTGTGTGATTAGTTTAAGCAGACTGTGTTTGTCTATTGTTGTGATCCGGATGAAGATCAGATCAAATTGTATGACCAATTTATGCAGAAGTCCAGGGAATTCCAAAGGGTTCACATACTTTTCTTTCCACTGTAACTGACACACACACACACACACACACACACACACACACACACACACACACACACACACACACACACACACACACACACACACACACACACACACACACACACACACACACACACACTATAGGTCTGGGATACCTGAGGATATTTCTACATAGCTCCATGTTGATGACTGGTCTGGGATACCTGAGGGATATTTCTACACAGCTCCATGTTGATGACTGGTCTGGGATACCTGAGGGATATCCCTACATAGCTCCATGTTGATGACTGGTCTGGGATACCTGAGGGATATCCCTACATAGCTCCATGTTGATGACTGGTCTGGGATACCTGAGGGATATTTCTACACAGCTCCATGTTGATGACTGGTCTGGGATACCTGAGGGATATTCCTACATAGCTCCATGTTGATGACTGGTCTGGGATACCTGAGGGATATTCCTACACAGCTCCATGTTGATGACTGGTCTGGGATACCTGAGGGATATTTCTACACAGCTCCATGTTGATGACTGGTCTGGGATACCTGAGGGATATTCCTACATAGCTCCATGTTGATGACTGGTCTGGGATACCTGGAGGGATATTTCTACACAGCTCCATCTTGATGACTGGTCTGGGGATACCTGAGGGATATTCCTACACAGCTCCATGTTGATGACTGGTCTGGGATAATTGAGGGATATTCCTACATAGCTCCATGTTGATGACTGGTCTGGGATACCTGAGGGATATTTCTACATAGCTCCATGTTGATGACTGGTCTGGGATACCTGAGGGATATTCCTACACAGCTCCATGTTGATGACTGGTCTGGGATACCTGAGGGATATTCCTACACAGCTCCATGTTGATGACTGGTCTGGGATACCTGAGGGATATTCTACACAGCTCCATGTTGATGACTGGTCTGGGATACCTGAGGGATATTCCTACACAGCTCCATGTTGATGACTGGTCTGGGATACCTGAGGGATATTCCTACACAGCTCCATGTTGATGACTGCTCTGGGATACCTGAGGGATATCCCTACATAGCTCCATGTTGATGACTGGTCTGGGATACCTGAGGGATATCCCTACATAGCTCCATGTTGATGACTGGTCTGGGATACCTGAGGGATATTTCTACATAGCTCCATGTTGATGACTGGTCTGGGATACCTGAGGGATATTTCTACATAGCTCCATGTTGATGACTGGTCTGGGATACCTGAGGGATATTTCTACACAGCTCCATGTTGATGACTGGTCTGGGATACCTGAGGGATATTCCTACACAGCTCCATGTTGATGACTGGTCTGGGATACCTGAGGGATATTCCTACACAGCTCCATGTTGATGACTGGTCTGGGATACCTGAGGGATATTCCTACACAGCTCCATGTTGATGACTGGTCTGGGATACCTGAGGGATATTCCTACACAGCTCCATGTTGATGACTGGTCTGGGATACCTGAGGGATATTCCTACACAGCTCCATGTTGATGACTGGTCTGGGATACCTGAGGGATATTCCTACACAGCTCCATGTTGATGACTGGTCTGGGATACCTGAGGGATATTCCTACACAGCTCCATGTTGATGACTGGTCTGGGATACCTGAGGGATATTCCTACACAGCTCCATGTTGATGACTGGTCTGGGATACCTGAGGGATATTCCTACACAGCTCCATGTTGATGACTGGTCTGGGATACCTGAGGGATATTCCTACACAGCTCCATGTTGATGACTGGTCTGGGATACCTGAGGGATATTCCTACACAGCTCCATGTTGATGACTGGTCTGGGATACCTGAGGGATATTTCTACACAGCTCCATGTTGATGACTGGTCTGGGATACCTGAGGGATATTCCTACATAGCTCCATGTTGATGATGGTCTGGGATACCTGGAGGGATATTTCTACACAGCTCCATGTTGATGACTGGTCTGGGATACCTGGAGGGATATTCCTACACAGCTCCATGTTGATGACTGGTCTGGGATACCTGAGGGATATTCCTACACAGCTCCATGTTGATGACTGGTCTGGGATACCTGAGTAGGGATATTCCTACACAGCTCCATGTTGCAGAGTGCAAATGCATAGCGATGCGGAGCGACCAACGGACGACAACGCTCCTGAATTATTTCACTCTATCTGGCCAGATAATCTGATTCCTCTAGTTTGGTTCGCCTCTCTCTGGCTGCAATACAAGTCCATCAATATAATGGTTCTCTCCTCAAACAGCTCCTTGTGGCACTGAGAAGACTAACAGAGACATCAGAGACCTACTGGTGAAACAAACAGGTGGAAAATGGCCCCTCATTCCCTTTATAGTGCACTCCTTTTGACCAGAGCCTTACAGGTTTTTCCACTGCTATGTCTGTAAGCTATCTGGTTTAGAAACTATCTTAGCAATGCCTTGAATATGTTTCTTCTTATAGACACCTGTTTCAATTCCCAGGAGAGACCATTGAAAAAGAAAACCCTTCCCGCTACCATGGTTACACGGAGAACAAACAGGTACTCAAGGGCTCCATGAGTGGCCATGATCATCACCATGTGCCTACCAGGTCCAGAGGTGACACCATGGCACTGGGGGGCTGAAGGGGCTCTATTTGTCTCCAGTCAACCTGCTCTGCTGAACCTACACTCTTAGACAAAGGGCTGTTCTGACTCCTCCCTGTTCAGTAACCCTTCATGGTTCTAGGTAAAATCCTTTCGCCCACTCCTAAAAATATAAAACATATCCACAAAGCTTTTGAAGATAGCTTTTTCTCTAAGAGGAGAAGAGAGACAAGGAGAGGAGGGAAGGGGAGAGGTTCTGAAGAATGATTTTTCCCAGAGTGCCATCTGTTTTACTATGCTACTCTAACGCCACTTCACCCGTCCCTTAGCTTCTCTTCTCCTCTTCCACCTCCTCCTCCTTCTTCTCCTCCTCTTCTTCCT
Source organism: Oncorhynchus gorbuscha (assembly GCF_021184085.1). Classification (NCBI taxonomy): domain Eukaryota; kingdom Metazoa; phylum Chordata; class Actinopteri; order Salmoniformes; family Salmonidae; genus Oncorhynchus; species Oncorhynchus gorbuscha. Next base: position 5,721 of record NW_025756719.1, read on the forward strand.
TCTCTGTTGAGGAAACTATGGCAACACCAAAATCTTAACCCCCGGCTGTTAAAATGAAGCACAGGTCTTTTAAGTGAGAACATGTTATTCCATTCCTGTCTTCTTACTCTGCTTTTAAAATACTTATATCTTGTTCAAACCCTTGTTCCTGTAATGCAGTGTGAGGTGTGTGTGTGTGTGTTTTTATGCATGTGGGTTTTTGTGAGTGAGTGTGGAGGTGCTTGTACCAGATAGCAATCGTACATGGTGTGATTAATATTACATAAACACTTTACACAAGACTTCTTTCTGCCTGTGATGCCATCTCTGATGACATACACACACACCTAAACACACACACACACACACCTAAACACATACACACACACACACACACACACACACACACACACACACACACACCTAAACACACCTAAACACACACACACACACACACACACACACACACATACACACACACACACTACACACACACACACACACACACACACACACACACACACACACACACA
>NW_025756720.1:0-6231 GCF_021184085.1 Oncorhynchus gorbuscha
CCAGCTCAACCCTAACTTTCCATCTGACTCAGCTCAACCCTAACTTTCCATCTGACTCAGCTCAACCCCAACTTTCCATCTTGACTCAGCTCAACCCTAACTTTCCATCTTGACCCAGCTCAACCCTAACTTTCCATCTTGACCCAGCTCAACCCTAACTTTCCATCTTGACTCAGCTCAACCCTACCTCTTCCATCTTGACTCAGCTCAACCCCAACTTTCCATCTTGACTCAGCTCAACCCTAACTTCTTTCCATCTTGACCCAGCTCAACCCTAACTTTCCATCTTGACCCAGCTCAACCCTAACTTTCCAGCTCAACCCTAACTTTCCATCTTGACTAGCTCAGCTCAACCTAACTTTCCATCTTGACTAGCTCAACCCTAACTTTCCATCTTGACCCAGCTCAACATGCTCAGTACCCTCAACCCTAACTTTCCATCTTGACCCAGCTCAACCCTAACTTTCCATCTTGACTCAGCTCAACCCTAACTTTCCATCTTGACCCAGCTCAACCCTAACTTTCCATCTTGACTCAGCTCAACCCTAACTCTTCCATCTTGACTCAGCTCAACCCCAACTTTCCATCTTGACTCAGCTCAACCCTAACTTTCCATCTTGACCCAGCTCAACCCTAACTTTCCATCTTGACCCAGCTCAACCCTAACTTTCCATCTTGACTCAGCTCAACCCTAACTTTCCATCTTGACTCAGCTCAACCCTAACTTTCCATCTTGACTCAGCTCAACCCTAATCTTTCCATCTTGACCCAGCTCAACCCTAACTTTCCATCTTGACCCAGCTCAACCCTAACTTTCCATCTTGACTCAGCTCAACCCTAACTTTCCATCTTGACTCAGCTCAACCCCAACTTTCCATCTTGACTCAGCTCAACCCTAACTTTCCATCTTGACCCAGCTCAACCCTAACTTTCCATCTTGACTCAGCTCAACCCTAACTTTCCATCTTGACTCAGCTCAACCCTAACTTTCCATCTTGACTCAGCTCAACCCTAACTTTCCATCTTGACTCAGCTCAACCCTAACTTTCCATCTTGACTCAGCTCAACCCTAACTTTCCATCTTGACCCAGCTCAACCCTAACTTTCCATCTTGACTCAGCTCAACCCTAACTTTCCATCTTGACTCAGCTCAACCCTAACTTTCCATCTTGACTCAGCTCAACCCTAACTTTCCATCTTGACTCAGCTCAACCCTAACTTTCCATCTTGACTCAGCTCAACCCTAACTTTCCATCTTGACTCAGCTCAACCCTAACTTTCCATCTTGACTCAGCTCAACCCTAACTTTCCATCTTGACCCAGCTCAACCCTAACTTTCCATCTTGACTCAGCTCAACCCTAACTTTCCATCTTGACTCAGCTCAACCCTAACTTTCCATCTTGACTAGCTCAACCCCAACTTTCCATCTTGACTCAGCTCAACCCTAACTTTCCATCTTGACTCAGCTCAACCCTAACTTTCCATCTTGACTCAGCTCAACCCTAACTTTCCATCTTGACCCAGCTCAACCCTAACTTTCCATCTTGACTCAGCTCAACCCTAACTTTCCATCTTGACTCAGCTCAACCCTAACTTTCCATCTTGACTCAGCTCAACCCTAACTTTCCATCTTGACTCAGCTCAACCCTAACTTTCCATCTTGACTCAGCTCAACCCTAACTTTCCATCTTGACTCAGCTCAACCCTAACTTTCCATCTTGACTCAGCTCAACCCTAACTTTCCATCTTGACTCAGCTCAACCCTAACTTTCCATCTTGACTCAGCTCAACCCTAACTTTCCATCTTGACTCAGCTCAACCCTAACTTTCCATCTTGACCCAGCTCAACCCTAACTTTCCATCTTGACTCAGCTCAACCCTAACTTTCCATCTTGACTCAGCTCAACCCTAACTTTCCATCTTGACTCAGCTCAACCCCAACTTTCCATCTTGACTCAGCTCAACCCTAACTTTCCATCTTGACCCAGCTCAACCCTAACTTTCCATCTTGACTCAGCTCAACCCTAACTTTCCATCTTGACCCAGCTCAACCCTAACTTTCCATCTTGACCCAGCTCAACCCTAACTTTCCATCTTGACTCAGCTCAACCCTAACTTTCCATCTTGACTCAGCTCAACCCTAACTTTCCATCTTGACTCAGCTCAACCCTAACTTTCCATCTTGACTCAGCTCAACCCTAACTTTCCATCTTGACTCAGCTCAACCCTAACTTTCCATCTTGACTCAGCTCAACCCTAACTTTCCATCTTGACTCAGCTCAACCCTAACTTTCCATCTTGACCCAGCTCAACCCTAACTTTCCATCTTGACTCAGCTCAACCCTAACTTTCCATCTTGACCCAGCTCAACCCTAACTTTCCATCTTGACTCAGCTCAACCCTAACTTTCCATCTTGACTCAGCTCAACCCTAACTTTCCATCTTGACTCAGCTCAACCCTAACTTTCCATCTTGACTCAGCTCAACCCTAACTTTCCATCTTGACTCAGCTCAACCCTAACTTTCCATCTTGACTCAGCTCAACCCTAACTTTCCATCTTGACCCAGCTCAACCCTAACTTTCCATCTTGACTCAGCTCAACCCTAACTTTCCATCTTGACCCAGCTCAACCCTAACTTTCCATCTTGACTCAGCTCAACCCTAACTTTCCATCTTGACTCAGCTCAACCCTAACTTTCCATCTTGACTCAGCTCAACCCTAACTTTCCATCTTGACTCAGCTCAACCCTAACTTTCCATCTTGACTCAGCTCAACCCTAACTTTCCATCTTGACTCAGCTCAACCCTAACTTTCCATCTTGACTCAGCTCAACCCTAACTTTCCATCTTGACTCAGCTCAACCCTAACTTTCCATCTTGACTCAGCTCAACCCTAACTTTCCATCTTGACTCAGCTCAACCCTAACTTTCCATCTTGACTCAGCTCAACCCTAACTTTCCATCTTGACTCAGCTCAACCCTAACTTTCCATCTTGACTCAGCTCAACCCTAACTTTCCATCTTGACTCAGCTCAACCCTAACTTTCCATCTTGACTCAGCTCAACCCTAACTTTCCATCTTGACTCAGCTCAACCCTAACTTTCCATCTTGACTCAGCTCAACCCTAACTTTCCATCTTGACCCAGCTCAACCCTAACTTTCCATCTTGACTCAGCTCAACCCTAACTTTCCATCTTGACTCAGCTCAACCCTAACTTTCCATCTTGACTCAGCTCAACCCTAACTTTCCATCTTGACTCAGCTCAACCCTAACTTTCCATCTTGACTCAGCTCAACCCTAACTTTCCATCTTGACTCAGCTCAACCCTAACTTTCCATCTTGACTCAGCTCAACCCTAACTTTCCATCTTGACTCAGCTCAACCCTAACTTTCCATCTTGACTCAGCTCAACCCTAACTTTCCATCTTGACTCAGCTCAACCCTAACTTTCCATCTTGACTCAGCTCAACCCTAACTTTCCATCTTGACTCAGCTCAACCCTAACTTTCCATCTTGACTCAGCTCAACCCTAACTTTCCATCTTGACTCAGCTCAACCCTAACTTTCCATCTTGACTCAGCTCAACCCTAACTTTCCATCTTGACTCAGCTCAACCCTAACTTTCCATCTTGACTCAGCTCAACCCTAACTTTCCATCTTGACTCAGCTCAACCCTAACTTTCCATCTTGACTCAGCTCAACCCTAACTTTCCATCTTGACTCAGCTCAACCCTAACTTTCCATCTTGACTCAGCTCAACCCTAACTTTCCATCTTGACTCAGCTCAACCCTAACTTTCCATCTTGACTCAGCTCAACCCTAACTTTCCATCTTGACTCAGCTCAACCCTAACTTTCCATCTTGACTCAGCTCAACCCTAACTTTCCATCTTGACTCAGCTCAACCCTAACTTTCCATCTTGACTCAGCTCAACCCTAACTTTCCATCTTGACTCAGCTCAACCCTAACTTTCCATCTTGACTCAGCTCAACCCTAACTTTCCATCTTGACTCAGCTCAACCCTAACTTTCCATCTTGACTCAGCTCAACCCTAACTTTCCATCTTGACTCAGCTCAACCCTAACTTTCCATCTTGACTCAGCTCAACCCTAACTTTCCATCTTGACTCAGCTCAACCCTAACTTTCCATCTTGACTCAGCTCAACCCTAACTTTCCATCTTGACTCAGCTCAACCCTAACTTTCCATCTTGACTCAGCTCAACCCTAACTTTCCATCTTGACCCAGCTCAACCCTAACTTTCCATCTTGACTCAGCTCAACCCTAACTTTCCATCTTGACTCAGCTCAACCCTAACTTTCCATCTTGACTCAGCTCAACCCTAACTTTCCATCTTGACTCAGCTCAACCCTAACTTTCCATCTTGACTCAGCTCAACCCTAACTTTCCATCTTGACTCAGCTCAACCCTAACTTTCCATCTTGACTCAGCTCAACCCTAACTTTCCATCTTGACTCAGCTCAACCCTAACTTTCCATCTTGACTCAGCTCAACCCTAACTTTCCATCTTGACTCAGCTCAACCCTAACTTTCCATCTTGACTCAGCTCAACCCTAACTTTCCATCTTGACTCAGCTCAACCCTAACTTTCCATCTTGACTCAGCTCAACCCTAACTTTCCATCTTGACTCAGCTCAACCCTAACTTTCCATCTTGACTCAGCTCAACCCTAACTTTCCATCTTGACTCAGCTCAACCCTAACTTTCCATCTTGACTCAGCTCAACCCTAACTTTCCATCTTGACTCAGCTCAACCCTAACTTTCCATCTTGACTCAGCTCAACCCTAACTTTCCATCTTGACTCAGCTCAACCCTAACTTTCCATCTTGACTCAGCTCAACCCTAACTTTCCATCTTGACTCAGCTCAACCCTAACTTTCCATCTTGACTCAGCTCAACCCTAACTTTCCATCTTGACTCAGCTCAACCCTAACTTTCCATCTTGACTCAGCTCAACCCTAACTTTCCATCTTGACTCAGCTCAACCCTAACTTTCCATCTTGACTCAGCTCAACCCTAACTTTCCATCTTGACTCAGCTCAACCCTAACTTTCCATCTTGACTCAGCTCAACCCTAACTTTCCATCTTGACTCAGCTCAACCCTAACTTTCCATCTTGACTCAGCTCAACCCTAACTTTCCATCTTGACTCAGCTCAACCCTAACTTTCCATCTTGACCCAGCTCAACCCTAACTTTCCATCTTGACTCAGCTCAACCCTAACTTTCCATCTTGACCCAGCTCAACCCTAACTTTCCATCTTGACTCAGCTCAACCCTAACTTTCCATCTTGACTCAGCTCAACCCTAACTTTCCATCTTGACTCAGCTCAACCCTAACTTTCCATCTTGACTCAGCTCAACCCTAACTTTCCATCTTGACTCAGCTCAACCCTAACTTTCCATCTTGACTCAGCTCAACCCTAACTTTCCATCTTGACTCAGCTCAACCCTAACTTTCCATCTTGACTCAGCTCAACCCTAACTTTCCATCTTGACTCAGCTCAACCCTAACTTTCCATCTTGACTCAGCTCAACCCTAACTTTCCATCTTGACTCAGCTCAACCCTAACTTTCCATCTTGACTCAGCTCAACCCTAACTTTCCATCTTGACTCAGCTCAACCCTAACTTTCCATCTTGACTCAGCTCAACCCTAACTTTCCATCTTGACTCAGCTCAACCCTAACTTTCCATCTTGACTCAGCTCAACCCTAACTTTCCATCTTGACTCAGCTCAACCCTAACTTTCCATCTTGACTCAGCTCAACCCTAACTTTCCATCTTGACTCAGCTCAACCCTAACTTTCCATCTTGACTCAGCTCAACCCTAACTTTCCATCTTGACTCAGCTCAACCCTAACTTTCCATCTTGACTCAGCTCAACCCCTAACTTTCCATCTTGACTCAGCTCAACCCTAACTTTCCATCTTGACTCAGCTCAACCCTAACTTTCCATCTTGACTCAGCTCAACCCTAACTTTCCATCTTGACTCAGCTCAACCCTAACTTTCCATCTTGACTCAGCTCAACCCTAACTTTCCATCTTGACTCAGCTCAACCCTAACTTTCCATCTTGACTCAGCTCAACCCTAACTTTCCATCTTGACTCAGCTCAACCCTAACTTTCCATCTTGACTCAGCTCAACCCTAACTTTCCATCTTGACTCAGCTCAACCCTAACTTTCCATCTTGACTCAGCTCAACC
>NW_025756721.1:0-6231 GCF_021184085.1 Oncorhynchus gorbuscha
CTGTCATGTTTTGTCTTAGATTGTCTTGTCATTTTGCTTTTCCCTCTGTTCATTTTCCCCTGCTGGTCTTTTTAGGTTCGTTCCCCTTTTTCTCTCTCCCTTCCTCTCTCTCTCTTCTCTCTATCGTTCCGTTCCTGCTCCCAGCTGTTCCTATTCCCCTAATCAATCATTTAGTCTTCCCACACCTGTTCCCGATCCTTTTCCCTGATTAGAGTCCCTATTTCTCTCCTTGTTTTCCGTTCCTGCCCTGTCGGATCCTTGTCTATTGTTCACCGTGCTGTGTCTATGTATCGCCCTGTCGTGTCGTGTTTCCCTCAGATGCTGCGTGGTGAGCAGGTGTCTGAGTCTGCTACGTTCAAGTGCCTTCCCGAGGCAACCTGCAGTTCTTGATCAAGTCTCCAGTCTGTTCTCGTCATTACGAGTAGAATTATGCCTTTTGATTGTAAAGTTACTTTACTGGATTAAAACTCTGTTTTCGCCAAGTCGCTTTTGGGTCCTCATTCACCTGCATAACAGAAGGATCCGACCAAAGAATGGACCCAGCGACTACAGATGCTCGTAACACTGCCGTCGAGATCCAAGGAGCCATGCTCGGCAGACACGAGCAGGAATTGTCTGCTGCTCGCCATGCCGTGGAGAACCTGGCCGCTCAGGTTTCCGACCTCTCTGGACAGTTCCAGAGTCTTCGTCTCGTGCCACCTGTTACTTCCTGGCCTGCCGAGCCTCCGGAACCTAGGGTTAATAACCCACCTTGCTACTCCGGGCAGCCCACGGAGTGCCGCTCCTTTCTCACCCAGTGTGATATTGTGTTCTCTCTCCAACCCAACACATACTCTAGCGAGAGAGCTCGGGTTGCTTACGCCATTTCACTCCTTACTGGCCGGGCTCGAGAGTGGGGCACAGCTATCTGGGAGGCAAGGGCTGATTGTTCTAACAATTACCAGAACTTTAAAGAGGAGATGATTCGGGTTTTTGACCGTTCAGTTTTTGGTAGGGAGGCTTCTAGGGCCCTGGCTTCCCTATGCCAAGGTGATCGATCCATAACGGATTACTCTATAGAGTTTCGCACTCTTGCTGCCTCTAGTGACTGGAACGAGCCGGCGCTGCTCGCTCGTTTTCTGGAGGGACTCCACGCAGTGGTCAAAGATGAGATTCTCTCTCGGGAGGTTCCTTCCAGTGTGGACTCTTTGATTGCTCTCGCCATCCGCATAGAACGACGGGTAGATCTTCGTCACCAAGCTCGTGGAAGAGAGCTCGCGTCAACGGTGTTTCCCTGCTCCGCATCGCAACCATCTCCCTCCTCTGGCTCAGAGACTGAGCCCATGCAGCTGGGAGGTATTCGCGATCTCGACCAAGGAGAGGGAACGGAGGATCACCAACCGCCTGTGCCTCTATTGTGGATTTGATGGACATTTTGTCAATTCATGTCCAGTAAAGGCCAGAGCTCATCAGTAAGCGGAGGGCTACTGGTGAGCGCTACTACTCAGGTCTCTTCATCTAGATCCTGTACTATTATGTCGGTCCATCTACGCTGGACCGGTTCGGGTGCTACATGCAGTGCCTTGATTGACTCTGGGGCTGAGGGTTGTTTCATGGACGAAGCATGGGCTCGGAAACATGACATTCCTTTCAGACAGTTAGACAAGCCTACGCCCATGTTTGCCTTAGATGGTAGTCATCTTCCCAGTATCAGATTTGAGACACTACCTTTAACTCTCACAGTATCTGGTAACCACAGTGAGACTATTTCTTTTTGATTTTTCGTTCACCTTTTACACCTGTTGTTTTGGGTCATCCCTGGCTAGTATGTCATAATCCTTCTATTAATTGGTCTAGTAATTCTATCCTATCCTGGAACGTTTCTTGTCATGTGAAGTGTTTAATGTCTGCCATCCCTCCCATTTCTTCTGTCCCCACTTCTCAGGAGGAACCTGGCGATTTGACAGGAGTGCCGGAGGAATATCATGATATGCGCACGGTCTTCAGTCGGTCCCGAGCCAACTCCCTTCCTCCTCACCGGTCGTATGATTGTAGTATTGATCTCCTTCCGGGGACCACTCCTCCTCGGGGTAGACTATACTCTCTGTCGGCTCCCGAACGTAAGGCTCTCGAGGATTATTTATCTGTGTCTCTTGACGCCGGTACCATAGTGCCTTCTTCCTCTCCGGCCGGGGCGGGGTTCTTTTTGTTAAGAAGAAGGACTGGTACTCTGCGCCCTGCGTGATTATCGAGGGCTGAATGACATAACGGTTAAGAATCGTTATCCGCTTCCCCTTATGTCACCAGCCTTCGAGATTCTGCAGGGAGCCAGGTGCTTTACTAAGTTGGACCTTCGTAACGCTTACCATCTCGTGCGCATCAGAGAGGGGGACGAGTGGAAAACGGCGTTTAACACTCCGTTAGGGCATTTTGAGTACCGGGTTCTGCCGTTTGGTCTCGCCAATGCGCCAGCTGTTTTTCAGGCATTAGTTAATGATGTTCTGAGAGACATGCTGAACATCTTTGTTTTTGTCTATCTTGACGATATCCTGATTTTTTCACCGTCACTCGAGATTCATGTTCAGCACGTTCGACGTGTTCTACAGCGCCTTTTAGAGAATTGTCTCTACGTGAAGGCTGAGAAGTGCTCTTTTCATGTCTCCTCCGTTACTTTTCTCGGTTCCGTTATTTCCGCTGAAGGCATTCAGATGGATTCCGCTAAGGTCCAAGCTGTCAGTGATTGGCCCGCTCCAAGGTCACGTGTCGAGTTGCAGCGCTTTTTAGGTTTCGCTAATTTCTATCGGCGTTTCATTCGTAATTTCGGTCAAGTTGCTGCCCCTCTCACAGCTCTTACTTCTGTCAAGACGTGTTTTAAGTGGTCCGGTTCCGCCCAGGGAGCTTTTGATCTTCTAAAAGAACGTTTTACGTCCGCTCCTATCCTCGTTACTCCTGACGTCACTAGACAATTCATTGTCGAGGTTGACGCTTCAGAGGTAGGCGTGGGAGCCATTCTATCCCAGCGCTTCCAGTCTGACGATAAGGTTCATCCTTGCGCTTATTTTTCTCATCGCCTGTCGCCATCTGAGCGCAACTATGATGTGGGTAACCGCGAACTGCTCGCCATCCGCTTAGCCCTAGGCGAATGGCGACAGTGGTTGGAGGGGGCGACCGTTCCTTTTGTCGTTTGGACAGACCATAAGAACCTTGAGTACATCCGTTCTGCCAAACGACTTAATGCCCGTCAAGCTTCGTTGGGCGTTGTTTTTCACTCGTTTCGAGTTTGTGATTTCTTACCGTCCGGGTAGCAAAAACACCAAGCCTGATGCCTTATCCCGTCTGTTTAGTTCTTCTGTGGCTTCTACTGATCCCGAGGGGATTCTTCCTTATGGGCGTGTTGTCGGGTTGACAGTCTGGGGAATTGAAAGACAGGTTAAGCAAGCACTCACGCACACTGCGTCGCCGCGCGCTTGTCCTAGTAACCTCCTTTTCGTTCCTGTTTCCACTCGTCTGGCTGTTCTTCAGTGGGCTCACTCTGCCAAGTTAGCTGGTCATCCCGGTGTTCGAGGCACTCTTGCGTCTATTCGCCAGCGCTTTTGGTGGCCGACTCAGGAGCGTGACACGCGCCGCTTCGTGGCTGCTTGTTCGGACTGCGCGCAGACTAAGTCGGGTAACTCTCCTCCTGCCGGTCGTCTCAGACCGCTCCCCATTCCTTCTCGACCATGGTCTCACATCGCCCTAGACTTCATTACCGGTCTGCCTTTGTCTGCGGGGAAGACTGTGATTCTTACGGTTGTCGATAGGTTCTCTAAGGCGGCACATTTCATTCCCCTCGCTAAACTTCCTTCCGCTAAGGAGACGGCACAAATCATCATCGAGAATGTGTTCAGAATTCATGGCCTCCCGTTAGACGCCGTTTCAGACAGAGGCCCGCAATTCACGTCACAGTTTTGGAGGGAGTTCTGTCGTTTGATTGGTGCGTCCGTCAGTCTCTCTTCCGGGTTTCATCCCCAGTCTAACGGTCAAGCAGACAGGGCCAATCAGACGATTGGTCGCATACTACGCAGCCTTTCTTTCAGAAACCCTGCATCTTGGGCAGAACAGCTCCCCTGGGCAGAATACGCTCACAACTCGCTTCCTTCGTCTGCTACCGGGTTATCTCCGTTTCAGAGTAGTCTGGGTTACCAGCCTCCTCTGTTCTCATCCCAGCTTGCCGAGTCCAGCGTTCCCTCCGCTCAAGCGTTTGTCCAACGTTGTGAGCGCACCTGGAGGAGGGTGAGGTCTGCACTTTGCCGTTACAGGGCACAGACTGTGAGAGCCGCCAATAAACGCAGGATTAAGAGTCCAAGGTATTGTTGCGGCCAGAGAGTGTGGCTTTCCACTCGCAACCTTCCTCTTACGACAGCTTCTCGTAAGTTGACTCCGCGGTTCATTGGTCCGTTCCGTGTCTCCCAGGTCGTCAATCCTGTCGCTGTGCGACTGCTTCTTCCGCGACATCTTCGTCGCGTCCATCCTGTCTTCCATGTCTCCTGTGTCAAGCCCTTTCTTCGCACCCCCGTTCGTCTTCCCTCCCCCTCCCGTCCTTGTCGAGAGCGCACCTATTTACAAGGTACGTAGGATCATGGACATGCGTTCTCGGGGACGGGGTCACCAATACTTAGTGGATTGGGAGGGTTACGGTCCTGAGGAGAGGAGTTGGGTTCCGTCTCGGGACGTGCTGGACCGTTCACTTATTGATGATTTCCTCCGTTGCCGCCAGGATTCCTCCTCGAGTGCGCCAGGAAGCGCTCGGTGAGTGGGGGGTACTGTCATGTTTTGTCTTAGATTGTCTTGTCATTTTGCTTTTCCCTCTGTTCATTTTCCCCCTGCTGGTCTTTTTAGGTTCGTTCCCCTTTTTCTCTCTCCCTTCCTCTCTCTCTTCTCTCTATCGTTCCGTTCCTGCTCCCAGCTGTTCCTATTCCCCTAATCAATCATTTAGTCTTCCCACACCTGTTCCCGATCCTTTTCCCTGATTAGAGTCCCTATTTCTCTCCTTGTTTTCCGTTCCTGCCCTGTCGGATCCTTGTCTATTGTTCACCGTGCTGTGTCTATGTATCGCCCTGTCGTGTCGTGTTTCCCTCAGATGCTGCGTGGTGAGCAGGTGTCTGAGTCTGCTACGTTCAAGTGCCTTCCCGAGGCAACCTGCAGTTCTTGATCAAGTCTCCAGTCTGTTCTCGTCATTACGAGTAGAATTATGCCTTTTGATTGTAAAGTTACTTTACTGGATTAAAAACTCTGTTTTCGCCAAGTCGCTTTTGGGTCCTCATTCACCTGCATAACAGAAGGATCCGACCAAAGAATGGACCCAGCGACTACAGATGCTCGTAACACTGCCGTCGAGATCCAGGAGCCATGCTCGGCAGACACGAGCAGGAATTGTCTGCTGCTCGCCATGCCGTGGAGAACCTGGCCGCTCAGGTTTCCGACCTCTCTGGACAGTTCCAGAGTCTTCGTCTCGTGCCACCTGTTACTTCCTGGCCTGCCGAGCCTCCGGAACCTAGGGTTAATAACCCACCTTGCTACTCCGGGCAGCCCACGGAGTGCCGCTCCTTTCTCACCCAGTGTGATATTGTGTTCTCTCTCCAACCCAACACATACTCTAGCGAGAGAGCTCGGGTTGCTTACGTCATTTCACTCCTTACTGGCCGGGCTCGAGAGTGGGGCACAGCTATCTGGGAGGCAAGGGCTGATTGTTCTAACAATTACCAGAACTTTAAAGAGGAGATGATTCGGGTTTTTGACCGTTCAGTTTTTGGTAGGGAGGCTTCTAGGGCCCTGGCTTCCCTATGCCAAGGTGATCGATCCATAACGGATTACTCTATAGAGTTTCGCACTCTTGCTGCCTCTAGTGACTGGAACGAGCCGGCGCTGCTCGCTCGTTTTCTGGAGGGACTCCACGCAGTGGTCAAAGATGAGATTCTCTCTCGGGAGGTTCCTTCCAGTGTGGACTCTTTGATTGCTCTCGCCATCCGCATAGAACGACGGGTAGATCTTCGTCACCAAGCTCGTGGAAGAGAGCTCGCGTCAACGGTGTTTCCCTGCTCCGCATCGCAACCATCTCCCTCTTCTGGCTCAGAGACTGAGCCCATGCAGCTGGGAGGTATTCGCATCTCGACCAAGGAGAGGGAACGGAGGATCACCAACCGCCTGTGCCTCTATTGCGGATTTGATGGACGGATTTGGGTCCTCATTCACCTGCATAACAGATGCAACATA
>NW_025756722.1:0-6230 GCF_021184085.1 Oncorhynchus gorbuscha
AGCAGCCAGCCACAATGGAAACACAACTTGTATACCCACTAGCCTCACACTAGAGCAGCCAGCCACAATGGAAACACAACTTGTATACCCACTAGCCTCACACTAGAGCAGCCAGCCACAATGGAAACACAACTTGTATACCCACTAGCCTCACACTAGAGCAGCCAGCCACAATGGAAACACAACTTGTATACCCACTAGCCTCCACACTAGAGCAGCCAGCCACAATGGAAACACAACTTGTATACCCACTAGCCTCACACTAGAGCAGCCAGCCACAATGGAAACACAACTTGTATACCCACTAGCCTCACACTAGAGCAGCCAGCCAGAATGGAAACACAACTTGTATACCCACTTGCCTCACACTAGAGCAGCCAGTTTAGACATTGGGAAACCAAGCAGATGCCACAAACCCACAACAATCTAAGAACTCTAGTCACTTCAACTGACATTCCTTGTCGATGCTGGTTTAGTTTGAAGATAAAAACCAGTTTAGAATGTTTATGTGGCCTGTGCTATACAGATGGACAGTCTGGTTCAGGGGCCAACAGTATACTGTCCCATAGCAGGACTTGGGAGTGTACAGTCTCTCTCTTGCCCTTGTTCTCTCTGTTTGTTTCTCTGTGTGTCTGCTGGGAAGAGGCTCAGTGTGACCTGTCCTTGCATGACCCCATGGAATGGAGGGGCAGAGAGAGGTAAAGAGCCAATGAGGGCAGAGAGCGTGTAAAGATGCCAATGAGGGGCAGAGAGGTAAAGAGCCAATGAGGGAAGAGAGAGGTAAAGAGCCAATGAGGGGAAGAGAGAGGTAAAGTGCCAATGAGGGGCAGAGAGAGGTAAAGTGCCAATGAGGGGCAGAGAGCGGTAAAGGGCCACGGAGGGGCAGAGAGAGGTAAAGAGCCAATGAGGGGCAGAGAGAGGTAAAGAGCCAATGAGGGGCAGAGAGAGGTAAAGGGCCACGGAGAGGCAGAGAGAGGTAAAGAGCCAATGAGGGGCAGAGAGAGGTAAAGAGCCAATGAGAGGCAGAGAGAGGTAAAGAGCCAATGAGGGGCAGAGAGAGGTAAAGGGCCACGGAGAGGCAGAGAGAGGTAAAGAGCCAATGAGGGGCAGAGAGAGGTAAAGAGCCAATGAGGGGCAGAGAGAGGTAAAGAGCCAATGAGGGCAGAGAGAGGTAAAGAGCCAATGAGGGGCAGAGAGAGGTAAAGAGCCAATGAGGGGCAGAGAGAGGTAAAGAGCCAATGAGGGGCAGAGAGAGGTAAAGAGCCAATGAGGGGCAGAGAGAGGTAAAGAGCCAATGAGGGGCAGAGAGGAGGTAAAGAGCCAATGAGGGCAGAGAAGGTAAAGAGCCAATGAGGGGCAGAGAGGGTAAAGAGCCAATGAGGGGCAGAGAGAGGTAAAGAGCCAATGAGGGGCAGAGAGAGGTAAAGAGCCAATGAGGGGCAGAGAGGTAAAGAGCCAATGAGGGGCAGAGAGAGGTAAAGAGCCAATGAGGGGCAGAGAGGTAAAGAGCCAATGAGGGGCAGAGAGAGGTAAAGAGCCAATGAGGGGCAGAGAGAGCAAAGACCACCGAGGGGCAGAGAGGCAAAGATCAATGAGGGCAGAGAGATGAAATATATCAATGAGGGAAGAGAGAGAGGCAAATATACCAATGAGGGCAGAGAGGTAAAGCAGTCAATGAGGGGCAGGAGAGAGGTAAGAGCCAATGAGGAAGAGAGGTAAAAACAATGAGGGCAGAGAGGTAAAGTGCCAATGAGGGGCAGAGAGCGGTAAAGGGCCAATGAGGGGCAGAGAGCGGTAAAGAGCCACGGTTAGGGCTGTGGTGTCAATGTACAGTGTTACAGTGTGGTTAGGGCTGTGGTGGTACAGTGTTACAGTGTGGTTAGGGCTGTGGTGTGGTACAGTGTTACAGTGTGGTTAGGGCTGTGGTGTGGTACAGTGTTAAGTGTGGTTAGGGCTGTGGTATGGTCAACGATAAGCACGGTGTGGTTAGGGCTGTGGTGTGGTACAGTGTTACAGTGTGGTTAGGAGCTGTGGTGTAGTACAGTGGGGCAGTGTGGTTAGGGCTGTGGTGTAGTACAGTGTTTAAAGTGTGGTTAGGGCTGTGGTGTGGTACAGTGTTACAGTGTGGTTAGGGCTGTGGTGTGGTACAGTGTTACAGTGTGGTTAGGGCTGTGGTGTGGTACAGTGTTTTGTGTAGTTAGGAGCTGTGGTGTGGTACAGTGTTACAGTGTGGTTAGGGCTGGTGTAGTACAGTGTTTTAGTGTGGTTAGGGCTGTGGTGTGGTACAGTGTTACAGTGTGGTTAGGAGCTGTGGTGTAGTACAGTGTTACAGTGTGGTTAGGGCTGTGGTGTAGTACAGTGTTACAGTGTGGTTAGGGCTGTGGTGTAGTACAGTGTTACAGTGTGGTTAGGGCTGTGGTGTGGTACAGTGTTACAGTGTGGTTAGGGCTGTGGTGTAGTACAGTGTTACAGTGTGGTTAGGGCTGTGGTGTGGTACAGTGTTACAGTGTGGTTAGGGCTGTGGTGTGGTACAGTGTTACAGTGTGGTTAGGGCTGTGGTGTGGTACAGTGTTACAGTGTGGTTAGGGCTGTGGTGTAGTAGTTACAGTGTGGTTAGGGCTGTGGTGTGGTACAGTGTTACAGTGTGGTTAGGGCTGTGTGTGGTACAGTGTTACAGTGTGGTTAGGGCTGTGGTACAGTGTTACAGTGTGGTTAGGGCTGTGGTGTAGTACAGTGTTACAGTGTGGTTAGGGCTGTGGTGTGGTACAGTGTTACAGTGTGGTTAGGGCTGTGGTGTAGTACAGTGTTACAGTGTGGTTAGGGCTGTGGTGGTAGTGTTACAGTGTGGTTAGGGCTGTGGTGTAGTACAGTGTTACAGTGTGGTTAGGGCTGTGGTGTAGTACAGTGTTACATTGTGGTTAGGGCTGTGGTGTGTACAGTGTTACAGTGGTTAGGGCTGTGGTGGTACAGTGTTGTGGTTAGGGCTGTGGTGTAGTACAGTGTTACAGTGTGGTTAGGGCTGTGGTGTAGTACGGTGTGTTACAGTGTGTGGTTAGGGCTGTGGTGTGTACAGTGTTACAGTGTGGTTAGGGCTGTGGTGTGGTACAGTGTTACAGTGTGGTTAGGGCTGTGGGTGTAGTACAGTGTGGTTAGGGCTGTGTGTAGTACAGTGTTACAGTGTGGTTAGGGCTGTGGTGTAGTACAGTGTTACAGTGTGGTTAGGGCTGTGGTGTGGTACAGTGTTACAGTGTGGTTAGGGCTGTGGTGTAGTACAGTGTTACAGTGTGGTTAGGGCTGTGGTGTAGTACAGTGTGGTTAGGGCTGTGGTGTAGTACAGTGTTACAGTGTGGTTAGGGCTGTGGTGTGGTACAGTGTTACAGTGTGGTTAGGGCTGTGGTGTAGTACAGTGTTACAGTGTGGTTAGGGCTGTGGTGTGGTACAGTGTTACAGTGTGGTTAGGGCTGTAGTGTGGTACAGTGTGGTTAGGGCTGTGGTGTAGTACAGTGTTACAGTGTGGTTAGGGCTGTGGCGGTCATGACATATTGTCAGCAGGTTATTGTCATGTAAGAGACTGCTGGTCTCACTGTATTTGACTGTTTGTTAACATAAACATGTTCAGCACTTCCAGGTCTCCAGCTGTATTCAAGCCTCTGATTACTGGGCGGCAGGGTAGCCTAGTGGTTAGAGTGATGGACTAGTAAACGGAAGGTTGCAAGTTCAAATCCCCAAGCTGACAAGGTACAAAATCATCGTTCTGCCCCTGAACAGGCAGTTAACCCACTGTTCTAGGCCGTCATTGAAAATAAGAATTTGTTCTTAACTGACTTGCCTAGTAAAATAAAAGGTAAATTAAAAAATGACACCTTTTGGAACATCTACATTATAATAAATGAATTCATGATTTATTTTAGTCAGGTCTAAAGAAAACATTATGATATGAAGAAAATGCACTTGAGAAGAACAGAATACACTTGTCCTATTGCATGTTATCTGGCTAGGTTCCATGCCATTGGCTGTAGGATTATTCATTTACCTGACAGGATATGCTTATAGGTCCCATGCCATTCTTTTTATATTATATTATAGTAAGAAGAACATACCTTAACTGAATAAAATAGAAAGGATATTTTCCCCCATTCTGGAGCGAGTGCACATGAAGTGATCATTTGAAACAGGTCCTATATGCTATATTTAGAGTTATTTATTTGGCAACTTCAGTTGTGATAATACAAACATTAGAATGTCCAAGAAAATCTAGGCATATGGGCTGCATGATGGCGACTACAGGATATTGATGATTTTAGAAGGTTGGAAAAAGATTTCTCTCTGTTCTCGCCTCAGGTGCACAGCTGTTCTCTCATCAATGATCACATTTTCACCCATCAGACTATTCTCACCGTAATCTGGTCTTTACTAATAAGTAAGATCAGTGTCGATTTACTGGCCCATTATCAAAAGGGGCGTGAAGAGGGGCAGGGGGAAACAAATACGTAATCTCAGGTACCTCGAATAGCGAATGGGAGGCTGCGCATGGAGGTCCGTTTTGCAGGCTACCGCCTCAATTGGTTGGCGCATGGACTCTACAAGGTGTCCGAAACGTTCACAGATACTGGCCCATGTTGACTCCAATGATTCCCAGAGTCGTGTCAGTTTGTGGGATGTCCTTTGGGTGGTGGGCCATTCTTCCACAGGAAACTGTTGAGGGTGAAAACCCAGCAGTGTGGCTGTTCTTGATATACTAAACCGGGGTGACCCTGGCACCTAGTGCCATACCCTGTTCAAAAGCACCCCCTGAATGGCACATAGGCACAACACATGTCTCAATTGCAGCAAGGCTTGAAAACCCTTCTTTAAAATAAAATAATATTAGTCACATGCGCCGAATACAACCTTACAGTGAAATGCTTACAAGCCTTTAACCAATGCAGTTTAGAAAATGAGTTTTTAAAAAAGATACTTAAAAATAAAAATGAGTTTTAAAAAATAGATACGTAAAAAAATAATTAAAGCAATGTGCTTATATACAGGGGGTAAACCGTGGAGACTATATACAGGGGGTACCAGTAGAGTCAATGTGGAGGCTATATACAGGGGTACCAGTAGAGTCAATGTGGAGGCTATATACAGGGGTACCAGTAGAGTCAATGTGGAGGCTATATACAGGGGGTACCAGTAGAGTCAATGTGGAGGCTATATACAGGGGGTACCAGTAGAGTCAATGTGGAGGCTATATACAGGGGGTACCAGTAGAGTCAATGTGGAGACTATATACAGGGGGTACCAGTAGAGTCAATGTGGAGGCTATATACAGGGGGTACCAGTAGAGTCAATGTGGAGCCTATATACAGGGGGTACCAGTAGAGTCAATGTGGAGGCTATATACAGGGGGTACCAGTAGAGTCAATGTGGAGGCCTATATACAGGGGGTACCAGTAGAGTCAATGTGGAGGCTATATACAGGGGGTACCAGTAGAGTCAATGTGGAGGCTATATACAGGGGGTACCAGTAGAGTCAATGTGGAGGCTATATACAGGGGGCACCAGCAGAGTCAATGATGGCCATACAGGGGGGCACCAGTAGAGTCAATGTGGAGGCTATAAAGTAGAGTCAAGTACCAGTAGAGTCAATGTGGAGGCTATATACAGGGGGTACCAGTAGAGTCAATGTGGAGCCTATATACAGGGGGGTACCAGTAGAGTCCAATGTGGAGCCTATATACAGGGGTACCAGTAGAGTCAATGGGAGCCTATATACAGGGGGCACCAGCAGAGCCACAGGAGCCACATACAGGGGTACCAGTAGAGTCAATGTGGAGCCTATATACAGGGGTACCAGTAGAGTCAATGTGGAGGCTATATACAGGGGGTACCAGTAGAGTCAATGTGGAGGCTATATACAGGGGGTACCAGTAGAGTCAATGTGGAGCCTATATACAGGGGGTACCAGTAGAGTCAATGTGGAGCCTATATACAGGGGGTACCAGTAGAGTCAATGTGGAGGCTATATACAGGGGGTACCAGTAGAGTCAATGTGGAGCCTATATACAGGGGGTACCAGTAGAGTCAATGTGGAGCTATATACAGGGGGTACCAGTAGAGTCAATGTGGAGCCTATATACAGGGGTACCAGTAGAGTCAATGTGGAGCCTATATACAGGGGGTACCAGTAGAGTCAATGTGGAGGCTATATACAGGGGGTACCAGTAGAGTCAATGTGGAGGCTATATACA
>NW_025756723.1:0-6225 GCF_021184085.1 Oncorhynchus gorbuscha
CAATTAAAGATGTTAAAGCCACGGGAGGTAGGAGTCAGCTGCAGCACTCCTGTAAATCCCCCCAGGAGGCTCAACAAAGATGTTAAAGCCACGGGAGGTAGGAGTCAGCTGCAGCACCCTGTTAATCCCCCCAGGCCACCAATAAAGGGAGAACGAGAAGCTCAATTAAAGATGTTACAGCCACAGGGAGGTGCCGCCACGGGAGGTCAGCTGCAGCACCCTGTTAAATCCCCCCAGGCCCCAATAAAGGAGGAGGCTCAATTAAAGATGTTAAAGCCACGGGAGGTAGGAGTCAGCTGCAGCACCTCAATTAAAGATGTTAGCCACGGAGGTAGGAATGACCCTTCCCCCCAGGCCACCAATAAAGGAGAACGAGAAGCTCAATTAAAGATGTTAAAGCCACGGGAGGTAGGAGTCAGCTGCAGCACCTGTTAAATCCCCCCAGGAGGCTCAATTAAAGATGTTACAGCCACGGGAGGTAGGAGTCAGCTGCAGCACCCTGTTAATCCCCCCCCCCACCAAGTTACTGAGCTAGGCCTAATTTACCCTCCTATGAGCGAATTAAAAATACTCATAGGCACGTTTCTGAAGCCCCAGAAACAAACCCTTAGCTTCCCAGTACATATGGACATAACAAGGTTTATCAATTAGTTTTTGGCAGGTTAATGTCAAAATGATTTATTACATAAAAAAAAAAATATGAAGATTGATGACAGGGGCTACAGGAGCTCATGTTCCCCACCCCTCCCCCACCACCTTGTGGTGGCTGTGGGCGTGTCCAGTATACCAGTGGTTGCTGTGGGCGTGTCCATTTTATACCAGTGGTTGCTGTGGGGGTGTCCAGTATGCCAGTGGTTGCTGTGGGCGTGTCCAGTATACCAGTGGTTGCTGTGGGGGTGTCCAGTATGCCAGTGGTTGCTGTGGGGGTGTCCAGTATACCAGTGGTTGCTGTGGGCGTGTCCAGTATACCAGTGGTTGCTGTGGGGGTGTCCAGTATGCCAGTGGTTGCTGTGGGCGTGTCCAGTATACCAGTGGTTGCTGTGGGCGTGTCCAGTATACCAGTGGTTGCTGTGGGGGTGTCCAGTATGCCAGTGGTTGCTGTGGGCGTGTCCAGTATACCAGTGGTGGCTGTGGGCGTGTCCAGTATACCAGTGGTTGCTGTGGGCGTGTCCATTTTATACCAGTGGTTGCTGTGGGGGTGTCCAGTATGCCAGTGGTTGCTGTGGGCGTGTCCAGTATACCAGTGGTTGCTGTGGGGGTGTCCAGTATGCCAGTGGTTGCTGTGGGCGTGTCCAGTATACCAGTGGTTGCTGTGGGCGTGTCCAGTATACCAGTGGTTGCTGTGGGGGTGTCCAGTATGCCAGTGGTTGCTGTGGGCGTGTCCAGTATACCAGTGGTTGCTGTGGGGGTGTCCAGTATACCAGTGGTTGCTGTGGGGGTGTCCAGTATACCAGTGGTTGCTGTGGGGGTGTCCAGTATACCAGTGGTGGCTGTGGGCGTGTCCAGTATACCAGTGGTTGCTGTGGGGGTGTCCAGTATACCAGTGGTTGCTGTGGGCATGTCCAGTATACCAGTGGTTGCTGTGGGGGTGTCCAGTATACCAGTGGTTGCTGTGGGCGTGTCCAGTATACCAGTGGTTGCTGTGGGGGTGTCCAGTATGCCAGTGGTTGCTGTGGGCGTGTCCAGTATACCAGTGGTTGCTGTGGGCGTGTCCAGTATACCAGTGGTTGCTGTGGGGGTGTCCAGTATGCCAGTGGTTGCTGTGGGCGTGTCCAGTATACCAGTGGTTGCTGTGGGGGTGTCCAGTATACCAGTGGTGGCTGTGGGCGTGTCCAGTATACCAGTGGTGGCTGTGGGCGTGTCCAGTATACCAGTGGTTGCTGTGGGGGTGTCCAGTATACCAGTGGTTGCTGTGGGCATGTCCAGTATACCAGTGGTTGCTGTGGGGGTGTCCAGTATACCAGTGGTTGCTGTGGGCGTGTCCAGTATACCAGTGGTTGCTGTGGGGGTGTCCAGTATGCCAGTGGTTGCTGTGGGCGTGTCCAGTATACCAGTGGTTGCTGTGGGCGTGTCCAGTATACCAGTGGTTGCTGTGGGGGTGTCCAGTATGCCAGTGGTTGCTGTGGGCGTGTCCAGTATACCAGTGGTTGCTGTGGGGGTGTCCAGTATACCAGTGGTTGCTGTGGGGGTGTCCAGTATACCAGTGGTTGCTGTGGGCGTGTCCAGTATACCAGTGGTTGCTGTGGGGGTGTCCAGTATACCAGTGGTTGCTGTGGGGGTGTCCAGTATACCAGTGGTTGCTGTGGACGTGTCCAGTATACCAGTGGTTGCTGTGGGCGTGTCCAGTATACCAGTGGTTGCTGTGGGGGTGTCCAGTATGCCAGCGGTTGCGTCCAGTATACCAGCGGTGGCTGTGGGCGTGTCCAGTATACCAGTGGTTGCTGTGGGGGTGTCCAGTATGCCAGTGGTTTCTGTGGGGGTGTCCAGTATACCAGTGGTTGCTGTGGGGGTGTCCAGTATCAGTGTGTGTGTGTGAGGTGAATCAGTGTGGGTGTGTGAGGTGAATCAGTGTGTGTGTGAGGTGAATCAGTGTGTGTGTGAGGTGAATCAGTGTGTGTGTGAGGTGAATCAGTGTGTGTGAGAGGTGAATCAGTGTGTGTGAGAGGTGAATCAGTGTGTGTGAGAGGTGAATCAGTGTGTGTGAGAGGTGAATCAGTGTGTGTGAGAGGTGAATCAGTGTGTGTGAGTGAGGTGAATCAGTGTGTGTGAGAGGTGAATCAGTGTGGGTGTGTGTGAGGTGAATCAGTCTGTGTGTGAGGTGAATCATTGTGGGTGTGTGAGGTGAATCAGTGTGTGTGTGTGAGGTGAATGTGTGTGTGTGTGCGTGTGTGAGGTGAATCAGTGTGTGTGTGTGTGTGAGGTGAATCAGTGTGTGTGTGTGTGTGAGGTGAATCAGTGTGTGTGTGTGTGTGAGGTGAATCAGTGTGTGTGTGAGGTGAATCAGTGTGTGTGTGAGGTGAATCAGTCTGTGTGTGAGGTGAATCAGTCTGTGTGAGAGGTGATATCAGTGTGGGTGTGTGAGGTGAATCAGTGTGTGTGTGAGGTGAATCAGTGTGTGTGTGAGGTGAATCAGTGTGTGTGTGAGGTGAATCAGTGTGTGTGTGAGGTGAATCAGTGTGTGTGTGAGGTGAATCAGTGTGAGTGTGAGGTGAATCAGTGTGAGGTGAATCAGTGTGAGGTGAATCAGTGTGAGGTGAATCAGTGTGTGTGTGAGGTGAATCAGTGTGTGTGTGAGGTGAATCAGTGTGTGTGTGAGGTGAATCAGTGTGTGTGTGAGGTGAATCAGTGTGAGTGTGAGGTGAATCAGTGTGAGTGTGAGGTGAATCAGTGTGTGTGTGAGGTGAATCAGTGTGTGTGTGAGGTGAATCAGTGTGTGTGTGAGGTGAATCAGTGTGTGTGTGAGGTGAATCAGTGTGTGTGTGTGTGAGGTGAATCAGTGTGTGTGTGTGAGGTGAATCAGTGTGTGTGTGTGAGGTGAATCAGTGTGTGTGTGAGGTGAATCAGTGTGTGTGTGAGGTGAATCAGTGTGTGTGTGAGGTGAATCAGTGTGTGTGTGAGGTGAATCAGTGTGTGTGTGAGGTGAATCAGTGTGTGTGTGAGGTGAATCAGTGTGTGTGTGAGGTGAATCAGTGTGTGTGTGAGGTGAATCAGTGTGTGTGTGTGTGTGAGGTGAATCAGTGTGTGTGTGTGTGTGAGGTGAATCAGTGTGTGTGTGTGTGTGAGGTGAATCAGTGTGTGTGTGAGGTGAATCAGTGTGTGTGTGAGGTGAATCAGTGTGTGTGTGAGGTGAATCAGTCTGTGTGTGAGGTGAATCAGTCTGTGTGTGAGGTGAATCAGTGTGTGTGAGGTGAATCAGTGTGTGTGTGAGGTGAATCAGTGTGTGTGTGAGGTGAATCAGTGTGTGTGTGAGGTGAATCAGTGTGTGTGTGAGGTGAATCAGTGTGTGTGTGAGGTGAATCAGTGTGTGTGTGTGTGTGAGGTGAATCAGTGTGTGTGTGTGTGTGAGGTGAATCAGTGTGTGTGTGAGGTGAATCAGTCTGTGTGTGAGGTGAATCAGTCTGTGTGTGTGTGAGGTGAATCAGTGTGTGTGTGAGGTGAATCAGTGTGTGTGTGATGTGAATCAGTGTGTGTGTGTGTGAGGTGAATCAGTGTGTGTGTGAGGTGAATCAGTGTGTGTGTTAACAGTGACAGTATTTTATGAGGTGAGAAAATACTGTAAAATGACTCCAACAGGGAAACTGATCAGCTGCATAATCAATTAAATAATAATAGAGAATTGGTCAAAAATTACAGATTTTCTTTTTAATGACAAAATAATTATTTAGACGTACAACTGTGAATACAAGTAGCCTACTATATAAACCAACAGAAACAGAATATGAACGTACACACACAGGTAGGATTTTACACATGAATATGATTGCTTCTTTATCACATCAGCTATTCCCCCTCCCACTAGGGTCTACTCCACTATCACCTATTCCCCCTCCCACTAGGGTCTACTCCACTGTAACCTATTCCCCCTCCCACTAGGGTCTACTCCACTGTAACCTATTCCCCCTCCCACTAGGGTCTACTCCACTATAACCTATTCCCCCTCCCACTAGGTCTACTCCACTGTAACCTATTCCCCTCCCACTAGGGTCTACTCCACTATAACCTATTCCCCTCCCACTAGGGTCTACTCCACTATCACCTATTCCCTCCCACTAGGGTCTACTCCACTATCACCTATTCCCCCTCCCACTAGGGTCTACTCCACTATAACCTATTCCCCCTCCCACTAGGGTCTACTCCACTATCACCTATTCCCCCTCCCACTAGGGTCTACTCCACTATAACCTATTCCCCCTCCCACTAGGGTCTACTCCACTATAACCTATTCCCCTCCCACTAGGGGTCTACTCCACTATAACCTATTCCCCTCCCACTAGGGTCTACTCCACTGTAACCTATTCCCCCTCCCACTAGGGTCTACTCCACTGTAACCTATTCCCTCTCCCACTAGGGTCTACTCCAATGTAACCTATTCCCCCCTCACTAGGGTCTACTCCACTGTAACCTATTCCCCTCCCACTAGGGTCTACTCCACTATAACCTATTCTCCCACTAGGGTCTACTCCAATGTAACCTATTCCCCTCTCACTAGGTCTACTCCACTGTGTAACCTATTCTCCTCCCACTAGGGTCTACCCACTATAACCTATTCCCCTCCCACTAGGTCTACTCCACTGTAACCTATTCCCCTCCCAGTAGGGTCTACTCCACTATAACCTATTCCCTCCCACTAGGGTCTACTCCACTGTAACCTATTCCCTCCCACTAGGGTCTACTCCACTATCACCTATTCCCCCTCCCACTAGGGTCTACTCCACTATCACCTATTCCCCTCCCACTAGGGTCTACTCCACTGTAACCTATTCCCCTCCCACTAGGGTCTACTCCACTGTAACCTATTCCCCTCCCACTAGGGTCTACTCCACTATAACCTATTCCCCCTCCCACTAGGGTCTACTCCACTATAACCTATTCCCCCTCCCACTAGGGTCTACTCCACTATAACCTATTCCCCCTCCCATTACTCGACTGTAACCTACAGAGCTTCAATCATGGAGCTCTCCACTTTGGATGGTGGTATATATGGTAAAATAGTATAGCAAAGCCTTTCGCGGTTATAACTACATATAAAGCCATCTTAATCAACACTCAGATATACCACTGGTGTTAACCCCACTAGAATCAACACTCAGATATACCACTGGTGTAAACCCCACTAGAATCAACACTCAGATATACCACTGGTGTAAACCCCACTAGAATCAACACTCAGAATAACACTGGTGTTAACCCCACTAGAATCAACACTCAGAATAGCACTGGTGTTAACCCCACTAGAATCAACACTCAGATATAACCCTGGTGTTAACCCCACTAGAATCAACACTCAGATATAACATTCATAACCCTTTATACCAAGAATTTAACACTTGCAAATTACTGTATAGTGTGTTATCGCTGTTCTGCTACTTCCTCATTTGTTCCCAGAACCTTCAATGGTTTTGTATTCACTCATGGCAAACTGCATTATCCCACCAAATATAAACTGTCAACACTAATTTATTAATTAAATTAAATTACTACTTTCTTTTCAAGTTCCCGAGACCA
>NW_025756724.1:0-6225 GCF_021184085.1 Oncorhynchus gorbuscha
CCTTCTGAGGCGGAGCCTAGCTCTCTCTTCTCTTGTCTTCTTTCTGGGCCGGAGCCTAGCTCTCTCTCTTGTCTTCCTTCTGGGGCGGAGCTAGCTCTCTCTTCTCTTGTCTTCTTTCTGAGCTCTCTCTCTTGTCTTCCCTTCTGGGGCGGACCTAGCTCTCTCTCTTCTCTTCCTTCTGAGCCCCCAGCTCTCCTCTCTTCTCTTCCTTCTGAGCCTAGCTCTCTCTTCTCTTGTCTTCCTTCTGGGGGCGAGCCTAGCTCTCACTCTCTTCTCTTCCTTCTGAGCAAAGCCCTAGCTCTCTCTTCTCTTGTCTTCCTTCTGGGCGGAGCCTAGCTCTCACTCTCTTCTCTTCCTTCTGAAGCAGAAGCCTAGCTCTCTTTCTCTTGTCTTCCTTCTGGGGCGAAGACTAGCTCTCACTCTCTTCTCTTCCTTCTGGACGAAGCCTAGCTCTCTCTTCTCTTGTCTTCCTTCTGGGGGGCGGAGCCTGGCTCTCCTCTCTTCTCTTCCTTCTGAACGAAGCCTAGCTCTCTCTTCTCTTGTCTTCCTTCTGGGGCGGAGCCTAGCTCTCACTCTCTTCTCTTCCTTCTGAACGAAGCCTAGCTCTCTCTTCTCTTGTCTTCCTTCTGGGGCGGAGCCTAGCTCTCACTCTCTTCTCTTCCTTCTGAACGAAGCCTAGCTCTCTCTTCTCTTGTCTTCATTCTGGGGCGGAGCCTAGCTCTCACTCTCTTCTCTTCCTTCTGAACGAAGCCTAGCTCTCTCTTCTCTTGTCTTCCTTCTGGGGCGGAGCCTAGCTCTCACTCTCTTCTCTTCCTTCTGAACGAAGCCTAGCTCTCTCTTCTCTTGTCTTCCTTCTGGGGCGGAGCCTAGCTCTCACTCTCTTCTCTTCCTTCTGAACGAAGCCTAGCTCTCTCTTCTCTTGTCTTCTTTCTGGGCCGGAGCCTAGCTCTCTCTCCTCTCTTTTCTTCCTTCTGAGGCGGAGCCTAGCTCTCTCTTCTCTTGTCTTCTTTCTGGGGCGGAGCCTAGCTCTCTCTTGTCTTCCTTCTGGGGCGGAGCCAAGCTGAGCTCTCTCTCTTGTCTTCCTTCTGGGGCGGAGCTCAGTTGGTAGAGCATGGCGCTTGTAACGCCAGGGTAGTGGGTTCGATCCCCAGGACCACCCATACGTAGAATGTATGCACACATGACTGTAAGTCGCTTTGGATAAAAGCGTCTGTTAAATGGCATATATGGCATATATATATATATATATATAGATGGCACTAAGACCTCTTTCATAAAGATGTCACACGCCCTTCCTCTTCCTCTTCATCACTATAAACTTCTCCATAAACACTCTCTTTCCCTTTCTCCTTTCTTCTCCTTAGGAACCCTTAATTATCGGGTGGGGGGTGGTATGTGTCAAAAGTAGTGCACTTAATAGGGAAAAGGGTGGCATTTGGGGCACCCATTTATAGTGAGTAATCTGCAAGTTAGATCCTATGGAATATACTACATTTGAGTGTCATAACATGAAGCATCGTGTGGAGCCTTGAGTAACCAGTTAACACAGCTACCAACTAACCCGGCTATGAATACGTTACTCTGTAATTACCAGGCAACCACGCAGTCACACGACCCAATTTGCTAAGCAACAACTAGGTAAACACAAGGGGATGTTCAAGCACACTTCCTGTGACCAGTATATTAGTAGCTCAAAGGGCCGTGAACACAACGTGCTGTAACATGGACAGTGGTTTGACACTGTTGCAACATCAAGCATATATTCTTCAGACAAACCTAACATCCTACTAGACATCATACTAACCATCCTACTAGACATCATACCAAACATCATACCAAACATCCTACTAGACATCCTACTAGACATCATACCAAACATCATACCAAACATCCTACCAAACATCATACCAAACATCCTACTAGACATCATACCAAACATCCTACTAGACATCATACTAGACATCCTACCAAACATCCTACTAGACATCATACCAAACATCCTACTAGACATCATACCAAACATCCTACTAGACATCATACCAAACATCCTACTAGACATCCTACCAAACATCCTACTAGACATCATACCAAACATCCTACTAGACATCATACCAAACATCCTACTAGACATCATACCAAACATCCTACTAGACATCCTACCAAACATCCTACTAGACATCATACCAAACATCCTACTAGACATCATACCAAACATCCTACTAGACATCATACCAAACATCCTACCTAACATCATACCAAACATCCTACTAGACATCCTACTAGACATCCTACTAGACATCATACCAAACATCCTACTAGACATCATACCAAACATCCTACTAGACATCATACCAAACATCCTACCTAACATCATACCAAACATCCTACTAGACATCCTACTAGACATCATACCAAACATCCTACTAGACATCCTCCTAGACATCCTACTAGACATCCTACTAGACATCCTCCTAGACATCCTACCAAACATCCTACTAGACATCCTACTAGACATCATACCAAACATCCTACTAGACATCATACCAAACATCCTACTAGACATCCTACTAGACATCCTACAAGACATCATACTAAACATCATACCAAACATCCTACTAGACATCATACCAAACATCCTACTAGACATCCTACTAGACATCATACCAAACATCCTACTAGACATCCTACTAGACATCATACTAAACATCCTAGACATCCTACCAAACATCCTACTAGACATAATACTAAACATCCTAGACATCCTACCAAACATCCTACTAGACATCCTATCAAACATCCTAGACATCCTATCAAACATCCTACCAGACATCCTACTAAACAACATACCAAACATCCTTCTAGACATCCTACCAAACATCCTCCTAGACATCATACCAAACATCCTACTAAACAACATACCAAACATCCGACTAAACATCCTACTAAACATCCTAAACATCATACCAAACATCCTGCCTAAACATCCTACCAAACATCCGACTAAACATCCTACTAGACATAATACCAAACATCCTCCTAGACATCCTACTAGACATCCTACTAGACATCCTACCAACCATCCTACTAGACATCCGAGACATCATACCAACCATCCTACTAGACATCCTACCAAACATCCTCCTCGACATCATACCAAACATTCTACTGAACATCATACCAAACATCCTCCTAGACATCCTACTAGAATCCTATTAAACATCTGAGATATCCTACTAGACATCCTACTAAACATCCTACTAGACATCCTACCAGACATCCTGCCTAAACATCCTACCAAACATCCTAGACATCCTACCAAACATCCTACCAGACATCTTACTAAACATCCTACTAAACATCCTACTAGACATCATACCAAACATCCTACTAGACATCCTACTAGACATCCTACCAGACATCCTACCAGACATCTTACTAAACATCCTACTAAACATCCTACCAAACATCCTACTAGACATCCTACTAAACATCCTAGACATCATACCAAACATCCTACTTAACATCCTACCAGACATCCTACTAGACATAATACCAAACATCCTACTAGACATCCTACCAGACATCCTACTAGACATAATACCAAACATCCTACTAGACATCCTACCAGACATCCTGCCTAAACATCCTACCAAACATCCTAGACATCCTACCAAACATCCTACCAGACATCTTACTAAACATCCTACTAAA
Source organism: Oncorhynchus gorbuscha (assembly GCF_021184085.1). Taxonomy (NCBI): domain Eukaryota; kingdom Metazoa; phylum Chordata; class Actinopteri; order Salmoniformes; family Salmonidae; genus Oncorhynchus; species Oncorhynchus gorbuscha. Next base: position 3,712 of record NW_025756724.1, read on the forward strand.
CATCCTACCAAACATCCTACTAGACACCCTACTAAACATCCTAGACATCATACCAAACATCCTACTTGACATCATACCAAACATCCTACTAGACATCATACTAAACATCCTACCAAACATCCTACTAGACACCCTACTAAACATCCTAGACATCATACCAAACATCCTACTTGACATCATACCAAACATCCTACTAGACATCATACCAAACATCCTACTAGACATCCTACTAGACATCCTACTAAACATCCTAGACATCCTACCAGACATCCTACTAGACATAATACCAAACATCCTAGACATCCTACCAAACATCCTACCCGACATCCTACTAGACATAATACCAAACATCCTACCAGACATCCTCCTAAACATCATAAAAATAATACTACTAGACATCCTACTAGACATCCTACAAAACATCCTACCAGACATCCTACTAGACATCCTACCAAACATCCTACTAGACATCCTACAAAACATCATACCAAACATCCTACCAGACATCCTACTAGACATCCTACAAAACATCCTACCAGACATCCTACTAGACATCCTACCAAACATCCTACTAGACATCCTACAAAACATCCTACCAGACATCCTACTAGACATCCTACCAAACATCCTACTAGACATCCTACAAAACATCCTACCAGACATCCTACTAGACATCCTACCAAACATCCTACTAGACATCCTACAAAACATCCTACTACACATCCTACCCGTCATCCTACCCAACATCCTACTAGATATCCTACTAGACATCCTACCCAACATCCTACTAGACATCCTACCAGACATCCTACTAAACATCATACCAAACATCCTACTAGACATCATACCAAACATCATACCAAACATCCTACCAGACATCTTACTAAACATCCTACTAAACATCATACCAAACATCCTACCAGACATCCTACTAAACATCCTACTAAACATCATACCAAACATCCTACTAGACATCCTACTAAACATCCTACCAAACATCCTACTAGACATCCTACTAGACATCCTACCCAACATCCTACTAGACATCCTACTAGACATCTAGTCAAAGTAGGTTATAGATGTAGTGAAATCAAACCGTTTATAAGACGTAGGTCTAAAGCTCTTATGCCACGACACAATATCAGCTGTAAGGAGCCTTTGGATCCCCCATGTAGGCTATATACTTGGCTTATAATGATCTGTGAAGCATGTATATACTGGTCTTCATGAATGCCCTCATAAAGCCTCAATATGGTAATTAGCTGTCTGTTAAAAGAGGGACTTTAGCAACAGGAGGAACACCGTTAGAGATCTGTTGATAAACGGGCCTCCGTCAACACAACAGTATAATTAAACTACAGGAATGAACGACGGAGAGAATGTTTTGTTTTCCCGTCTTCCGGAGAGTTCTGGAATGTTGCTGATTATAGCGGTGCTCGTCCACAGACCCTGACGGACATACAGGGACACAGCGTCTGGTTGGCCACGGCAACCGACCAACCGCTGGCCCGGATGGAGGGAAGGGGGATCCGAGAGTGAGCTGAGGGGTAAAGGGAGAGGTTTAGTCACTTCCTGTCAGAGAGCAGGAGAGGAGCGTGTTCTGAAAGAGGAAGTGTATTGTTGGGAATGGAGCTGATACCATGAAAATCCTGGTGAAGTAGGGTACGATAATGTACTGACAGTCGGGTTGTTATACTGATACTCACACACAGTGTGAAGAGACAGACAGACAGACAGACAGACAGACAGACAGACAGACAGACAGACAGACAGACAGACAGACAGACAGACAGACAGACAGACAGACAGACAGACAGACAGACAGACAGACAGACAGACAGACAGACAGACAGACAGACAGACAGACATTCCCAGAGTCCCCTAAGCAGTAATCAGGAAGTCTTCATTAAAACAAACAGCTGATATGGCATGTCTCTGTATTTCCTATCAAATCAAAGATTATTGGTCACGTACACAGTTCAGCAGAGGTTGTTACGAGCTCTTAACGATACGGTAAAATGTCAAGCAACTACATCAAAAAATCTGAAACAAGAAATGTCGTAACAAATCCAAATGAACAACCCAAATAACACTGTAACAGTAATCCAAATGAACAACCCAAATAGCACTGTAACAGTAATCCAAATGAACAACCCAAATAGCACTGTAACAGTAATCCAAATGAACAACCCAAATAGCACTGTAACAGTAATCCAAATGAACAACCCAAATAGCACTGTAACAGTAATCCAAATGAACAACCCAAATAACACTGTAACAGTAATCCAGTAGATATACTAGTTATATAGGATGGTGTGTATAGACAGTAGTTATATAGGGATGGTGTGTATAGACAGTAGTTATATAGGGATGGTGTGTATAGGCAGTAGTTATATAGGGATGGTGTGTATAGACAGTAGTTATATAGGATGGTGTGTATAGACAGTAGTTATATAGGATGGTGTGTATAGACAGTATAGACATATATATAGGGGATGGTGTTTATAGACAGTA
>NW_025756725.1:0-6225 GCF_021184085.1 Oncorhynchus gorbuscha
CATTTGTTTCAGCTGTTTCCAAGGGACATTTATTTGGAACATATACTGCAAAGGTTTCAAACTCATTCCACAGAGACCCTGGGAGTTTCGCTTCACCCTTGTACTTGATTGATGAATTAAGGTCACTAATTAGTAAGGAACTTCCAATTCCTGGTTGTCTAGGGCCCTACTTCTGCCTTCGATGATTGCAACAATGCTGCAAATGTCCATCGCCCACTATACATTTGGACATAATGTAGTCTATATGGTGGTTACAAAGTAGCAAGACATTACACGATCCTTCCTGTCATGTTTTGTCATTTATTATCTTGTCTTGTCCCTGTGCTTCCTTCTATTCGTTTCCCTCTGCTGGTCTTATTAGGTTCTTTCCCTCTTTCTATCCCTCTCTCCCCTCCCCTCTCTCCTCTCCGCTCTCTCTCTTTCTCTCTATCGTTCGTTCCTGCTCCTAGCTGTTCCTATTCCCCTAATCAATCATTTAGTCTTCCCACACCTGTTCCCGATCCTTTCCCCCTGATTAGAGTCCCCTATTTCTCTCCTTGTTATTCGTTTCTGTCCTGTCGGTTCCTTGTTTAGAATTCACCGTGCTGTGTTTGTGTATCGCCCTGTCGTGTCGTGTTTTCCTCAGATGCTAACGTGGTGAGCAGGTGTCTGAGTCTGTCTGGTTCAGTGCCTTCCCGAGGCAACCTGCTGTTCACCTGCTGTTCAAGATCGAGTCTCCAGTTTGTCCTCGTCATTTCGAGTGAAAGTTGTGTTTTTTTGATTGTATTTACTTTACTGGATTAAAGACTCTGTTTTCGCCAAGTCGCTTTTGGGTCCTCTTTCACCTGCATGACAGAAGGAACCGACCAAGGAATGGACCCAGCGACTTCAGACGCTCGTTACACTGCCGTCGAGATCCAAGGAGCCATGCTCGGTGAGACACGAGCAGGAATTGTCTGCTGCTCGGCCATGCCGTGGGAGAACCTGGCCGCTCAGGTTTCGACCTCTCTGGACAGTTCCAGAGTCTTCGTCTCGTGCCACCTGTTACTTCCTGGCCTGCCGAGCCTCCAGAACCTAGGGTTAATAACCCACCTTGCTACTCCGGGCAGCCCACTGAGTGCCGCTCCTTCTCACGCAGTGTGAGATTGTGTTCTCTCTCCAACCCAACACATACTCTAGAGAGAGAGCTCGGGTTGCTTACGCGGTCATTTCACTTACTGGCCGGGCTCGAGAATGGGGCACAGCTATCTGGGAGGCAAGGGGCTGATTGCTCTAACAAGTACCAGAACTTTAAAGAGGAGATGATTCGGGTTTTGACCGTTCAGTTTTGGTAGGGAGGCTTCTAGGGCCTGGCTTCCCTATGCCAAGGTGAACGGTCCATAACGGATTATTCTATTGAGTTTTGCACTCTTTGCCTCTAGTGAGTGGAACGGCCGGGCGCTGCTCGCCGTTTTCTGGAGGGACTCACGCAGTGGTTAAGGATGAGATTCTCCGGGAGGTTCCTTCCAGATGTGGACTCTTTGATTGCTCGCCATCCGCATAGAACGCGGGTAGATCTTCGTCACCGGGCTCGTGGAAGAGAGCTCGCATCAACGGTGTTTCCTGCTCCGCACGCAACCATCTCCCTCCTCTGGCTCAGAGACTGAGCCCATGCAGCTGGGAGGGGATTCGCATCGACTAAGGAGGGAACGGAGGATCACCAACCGCCTGTGCCTCTATTGCGGAGTTGCTGGACATTTGTTAATTCATGTCCAGTAAAAGCCAGAGCTCATCTGTAAGCGGAGGGCTACAGGTGAGCGCAACTACCAAGTCTCTCCATCAAGATCCTGTAGTTTCTTTGTCGGTCCATCTACGCTGGACCGGTTCGGTGCTACATGTAGTGCCTTGATAGACTCTGGGGCTGAGGGTTGTTTCATGGACGAAGCATGGGTTCGGAAACATGACATTCCTTTCAGAGAGTTAGAGAAGCCTACGCCCATGTTCGCCTTAGATGGTAGTCATCTTCCCAGTATCAGATTTGAGACACTACCTTTAACCTCACAGTATCTGGTAACCACAGTGAGACTATTTCTTTTTGATTTTTCGTTCACCGTTTTACACCTGTTGTTTTGGGTCATCCCTGGCTAGTATGTCATAATCCTTCTATTAATTGGTCTAGTAATTCTATCCTATCCTGGAACGTTTCTTGTCATGTGAAGTGTTTAATCTGCCATCCTCCCCGTTTCTTCTGTCCCTACTTCTCAGGAGGAACCTGGCGATTTGACAGAGTGCCGGAGGAATATCATGATCTCGCACGGTCTTCCAGTCGGTCCCGAGCCAACTCCCTTCCTCCTCACCCGGTCGTATGATTGTAGTATTGATCTCCTCCGGGGACCACTCCTCCTCGGGGTAGACTATACTCTGTCGGCTCCCGAACGTAAGGCTCTCGAGGATTATTTGTCTGTGTCTCTTGACGCCGGTACCATAGTGCCTTCTTCCTCCTCGGCCGGGGCGGGGTTCTTTTTGTTAAGAAGAAGGACGGTACTCTGCGCCCCTGCGTGGATTATGAGGGCTGAATGACATAACGGTTAAGAATCGTTATCCGCTTCCCCCTTATGTCATCAGCCTTCGAGATTCTGCAGGGAGCCAGGTGCTTACTAGTTGGACCTTCGTAACGCTTACCATCTCGTGCGCATCCAGAGAGGGGGACGAGTGGAAAGCAGCGTTTAACACTCCGTTAGGGCATTTTGAGTACCGGGTTCTGCCGTTTGGTCTCGCCATGTCGCCAGCTGTTTTTCAGGCATTAGTTAATGATGTTCTGAGAGACATGCTGAACATCTTTGTTTTTGTCTATCTTGACGATATCCTGATTTTTCTCCGTCACTCGAGATTCATGTTCAGCACGTTCGACGTGTTCTACAGCGCCTTTTAGGAGAATTGTCTCTACGTAAAGGCTGAGAGTGCTCTTTTCATGTCTCCTCCGTTACTTTTCTCGGTTCCGTTATTTCCGGCTGAAGGCATTCAGATGGATTCCGCTAAGGTCCAAGCTGTCAGTGATTGGCCCGTTCCAAGGTCACGTGTCGAGTTGCAGCTTTTTAGGTTTCGCTAATTTCTATCGGCGTTTCATTCGTAATGTTCGGTCAAGTTGCTGCCCCTCTCACAGCTCTTACTTCTGTCAAGACGTGTTTTAAGTGGTCCGGTTCCGCCCAGGAGCTTTGATCTTCTAAAGAACGTTTCGTCCGCTCCTATCCCTCGTTACTCCTGACGTCACTAGACAATTCATTGTCAGGTTATCCCTTCAGAGGTAGGCGTGGGAGCCACTTATCCCCAGCGCTTCCAGTCTGACGATAAGGTTCATCCTTGCGCTTATTTTCTCATCGCCTGTCGCCATCTTGAGCGCAACTATGATGTGGGTAACCGTGAACTGCTCGCCATCCGCTTAGCCCTAGGCGAATGGCGACAGTGGTGGAGGGGCGACCGTTCCCTTTTGTCGTTTGACAGACCATAAGAACCTTGAGTACATCCGTTCTGCCAAACGACTTAATGCCCGTCAAGCTCGTTGGCGTTGTTTTTCGCTCGTTTCCAGTTTGTGATTTCTTACCGTCCGGGTAGCAAGAACACCAAGCCGGATGCCTTATCCCGTCTGTTTAGTTCTTCTGTGGCTTCTACTGATCCCGAGGGATTCTTCCTTATGGGCGTGTTGTCGGTTAACAGTCTGGGGAATTGAAAGACAGGTTAAGCAAGCACTCACGCACACTGCGTCGCGCGCCTTGTCCTAGTAACCTCCTTTTTCGTTCCTGTTTCCACTCGTCTGGCTGTTCTTCAGTGGGCTCACTCTGCCAAGTTAGCTGGTCATCCCGGTGTTCGAGGCACTCTTGCGTCTATTCGCCAGCGCTTTTGGTGGTCGACTCAGGAGCGTGACACGCGCCGTTTCGTGGCTGCTTGTTCGGACTGCGCGCAGACTAAGTCGGGTAACTCTCCTCCTGCCGGTCGTCTCAGACCGCTCCCATTCCTTCTCGACCATGGTCTCACATCGCCCTAGACTTCATTACCGGTCTGCCTTTGTCTGCGGGGAAGACTGTGATTCTTACGGTTGTCGATAGGTTCTCTAAGGCGGCACATTTCATTCCCTCGCTAAACTTCCTTCCGCTAAGGAGACGGTACAAATCATTATCGAGAATGTATTCAGAATTCATGGCCCTCCCGTTAGACGCCGTTTCAGACAGAGGCCGCAATTCACGTCACAGTTTTGGAGGGAGTTCTGTCGTTTGATTGGTGCGTCCGTCAGTCTCTCTTCCGGGTTTCATCCCCAGTCTAACGGTCAAGCAGAGAGGGCCAATCAGACGATTGGTCGCATACTACGCAGCCTTTCTTTCAGAAACCCTGCGTCTTGGGCAGAACAGCTCCCTGGGCAGAATACGCTCTTCCGCTTCCTTCGTCTGCTACCGGGTTATCTCCGTTTCAGAGTAGTCTGGGTTACCAGCCTCCTCTGTTCTCATCCCAGCTTGCCGAGTCCAGCGTTCCCTCCGCTCAAGCGTTTGTCCAACGTTGTGAGCGCACCTGGAGGAGGGTGAGGTCTGCACTTTGCCGTTACAGGACACAGACTTTGTGAGAGCCGCCAATAAACGCAGGATTAAGAGTCCAAGGTATTGTTGCGGCCAGAGTGTGGCTTTCCACTCGCAACCTTCCTCTTACGACAGCTTCTCGTAAGTTGACTCCGCGGTTCATTGGTCCGTTCCGTGTCTCCCAGGTCGTCAATCCTGTCGCTGTGCGACTGCTTCTCCCGCGACATCTTCGTCGCGTCCATCCTGTCTTCCATGTCTCCTGTGTCAAGCCCTTTCTTCGCACTCCCGTTCGTCTTCCCTCCCCCCTCCCGTCCTTGTCGAGAGCGCACCTATTTACAAGGTACATAAGATCATGGACATGCGTTCTCGGGGACGGGTCACCAATACTTAGTGGATTGGGAGGGTTACGGTCCTGAGGAGAGGAGTTGGGTTCCGTCTCGGGGCGTGCTGGACCGTTCACTCGTGATGATTTCCTCCGTTGCCGCCAGGATTCTCTCGAGTGCGCCAGGGAGCGCTCGTGAGTGGGGGTACTGTCATGTTTTGTCATTTATTATCTTGTCTTGTCCCTGTGCTTCCTTCTATTTGTTTCCCTCTGCTGGTCTTATTAGGTTCTTTCCCTCTTTCTATCCCTCTCTCTCCCCTCCCTCTCTCACTCTCCCGCTCTCTCTTCTCTCTATCGTTCCGTTCCTGCTCCCAGCTGTTCCTATTCCCCTAATCAATCATTTAGTCTTCCCACACCTGTTCCCGATCCTTTTCCCTGATTAGAGTCCCTATTTCTCTCCTTGTTATTCGTTTCTGTCCTGTCGGTTCCTTGTTTAGAATTCACCGTGCTGTGTTTGTGTATCGCCCTGTCGTGTCGTGTTTTCCTCAGATGCTGCGTGGTGAGCAGGTGTCTGAGTCTGTCTGGTTCAAGTGCCTTCCCGAGGCAACCTGCTGTTCACCTGCTGTTCAAGATCGATCTCCAGTTTGTCCTCGTCATTTCGAGTGAAAGTTGTGTTTTTTTTGATTGTATTTACTTTACTGGATTAAAGACTCTGTTTTCGCCAAGTCGCTTTTGGGTCCTCTTTCACCTGCATGACACTTCCACTCAAATGTTACATTGTATCGCATTGTTGCTACTTTGACAAAAAAAGAGATAACAGAACAAGAGACGTGGAATCATGTTTAGACTGTCTGCATCAATCGTTATCATTTCAAACTGGCTTGCCACTAATTTAATAGGCTATAGCTAATGTTGCCAAGCTTCCGTGACCAAGAAGCAGGAAGACACCCAGCACTGTCGCAGGCAGAACGCATGAATTGCATAGCGATCTCAGCGCATGGCTGTTGGAAATTGTCATAACGTTATATTTTGATCTATGTGCAGCAGTCTGGCCGGCAATGGACTATTTGTGAATAGATACTGACGTTCATCCCACTAACTACGTGCGTCAGTCAATATTCTGAATGCATGATTTCGGGACAAATGGGAAAAGCATGAAGTCGTTATAGCGGGAATTGATCGCTGGCTGGACTGGGCTACACAAACTCTATGCTGGACCATCAGATGGGCTCCCGAGTGGCGCATCGGTCTTCGGCACTGCATCTCAGTGCAGAGGCGTCCACTACAGACCCTGGTTAGATTCCAGGCTGTATCACAACCGGCGTGATTAGGAGTCCCATAGGGTGGCGCACAATTGACCAAAACATAGCTCTATTATAA
>NW_025756726.1:0-6222 GCF_021184085.1 Oncorhynchus gorbuscha
TCATCAATTCATTTGAGGAAGAAAACTGCTTAAATATGAATCAAATGTGTTTTTGTGTGTTAAAAAGTTCCACATTTAGTAATGGCAAATGCATTTGATACTTCACGCACGGTAAAACATTCATATGACAATACAATTGTTTTATTTTTTAAGAGTGGGAAAAAAGGTGCTGTGCATTGATATGCACAGCAAAGGCGGGACCAGAGGCAGCATTAATGATGAGTAATAAAATAAAGATGACACTTCAACAAGCCTATTTCGCCCATAACCTGCTGAAATTAAAAAGATAACTTTAATTTCATTTTGATTTCGCCACAAATGAAAATGTGGCACGTGGATTGATGTTTCAGTATTGTCTCACTAAGAGTTCGGCTTTCGACTCAGCCACATGCGACATGAACACAATGTTGCCAACTCCCTCACAGTAAGGAAAGTAGCTATTGGCTGGCCTAAAAGTAGCTAAATAGCATCATCACCTAATTTGCATAATTGACCATGTGCATGTAATTGTATATGGACGATGTAGGAGAGAGGAATAACATCACGGGAGAGACATAAAGGTGAGTAAAAACACCCTAAATGTGTTTAAAACTACAATTTAGCAAGCTGCTGAGAGTGGCACACATAGCGAATAAGAACCAGATATTTGAGGCCATACTCCTTCAGCACTTTATGGACCCCATTGTTAATCCCCGTCATAACAGAGGCATTGTCAGTCCATATCCCCAGCAGTTTGTCTTTTTTTAAGACAACACTTCTCGAGGAAAGCCACAACAGCATGGGCTATAGATTTGGCATCTTCTCCCTCCAACTCAACAAGCCCCAGAAATGTTGATACAATTGTCTGCTTGGTGTCACTAAAGTACCTTATCACAACCCCCAGGTACTTAGAAACACTTACATCCATGGACTCATCAAGAAGGAGGCTGAAACGCTGGTCACCCACATCTGTGGACTCATCAAGGAGGAGGCTGAAACGCTGGTCACCCACATCTGTGGACTCATCAAGGAGGAGGCTGAAACGCTGGTCACCCACATCTGTGGACTCATCAAGAAGGAGGCTGAAATGCTGGTCACCCACATCTGCGACCAATTTTTTCAGAAAGTATGGTGCTAGAACACCATTAATAATTTCTGTGCACTTTGTCCTGTGCATTTTGAATTGGGTAGCAGCAGTGGAGTCTGAGAAAGCAGCTCTACATGGTTCTCCAATGTGATCACATGCCAGCATGGAACAGTGTTCAGCGATAGCTAATGCCATGGTGGCCTCAGCCTTTTTTGCAGTCAATTTTTTAAACCAGAAATGGCAGCTTGTTTTGGGTGGAACTGTTATAAGGCTTTGCCTTTTGAGTATGTTTTTGAGTTGTCATGTGTTTGTTTACATCAGTAAGTTTGGCGTAGAAATCAGCCTTACAATACAAGCAGTATGCCTGTGTATCATCTCCAATACACGGCTTCAACCAGCCTTTGAATCCAGGGTTTGATTCCCACTCCTTTCTGTATTTTTGAGTGTACAGTTTAGACTGAGACATGATGAGCTAGCCAGCTAGATGTTTAGCTTATGTCACAGAGAGGCACACACACAGTGGACAAGGTAAGTGACTGAGGCTGTGTGAGTCAAATGCAGTGATTTATTTTAGACAATTAACATTTTACATTTACATCCCACCCTGAATGTAAGCCAGGGCTGGATCAGCCAGCAGCGGCTTCAGGCATGTGCAATGCATTTGCAGTCTGGACGCAGAGGGGTGAACATCTCCTGCTCTGACTGCAGCTGGGAGGGAGTGCTGCATGAGGACTGGGCCGTCTGAGAGTGCCCTGGGACGGGGCCAACAAGTTATTAAAAATGAGTCGCTGGAGGGGTCTGAATACTCGCTAAATGTAGCGACCAAGTCGCTAACTTGGCAACACTGCAGGAACAAGCCTGCTAGAATTAACGGCAGGCGGACAAGCAATATCCACCATCGTAGTATGGATAAAGTCTGAGCTGTGAAGCTAATTGAAGCTGGCTAGCTTTAGTAAACCCTGAGCAGATCTAGCTTGCTTCATTGTATACCACTCTGGTCAAATTGTTTTATCTCAATATCAAATAATTTCTGTGAATCTTTTCAATTAGAATGGTCAGAAAAACAAACAAAAATATATTTTTAGCAAAGAGCAATTTCTCCTAGCAAGAATTGTGCTATGACTGTCTGGGAGTGGTTGGTCTGAGTGGGGAGGGGAAAACGGAACATTAGCTGTTATTGGCAAAGAGGTTTGAAACACTTTCTTATTGATCTATTGTAATGAACACGAGGGGAGACAGAGAGCTGGTTTCAAGCGCAGGCTGCAGCAAGCGTTTATTGCAAAGGACCACGAGGGGAGACAGAGCTGGTTTCAAGCGCAGGGCGCAGCAAGCGTTTATTGCGAGGGGAGACGGAGAGCTGGTTTCAAGCGCAGGGCGCAGCAAGCGTTTATTGCAAAGGACCACAGGAGGAGGCAGGTAGCTGGGTCCAGGGGCAGGCAGAAGGTCATACACAGGAGGAGGCAGGTAGCTGGGTCCAGGGGCAGGCTGAAGGTCATACACAGTAGGAGGGAGGTAGCTGGGTCCAGGGACAGGCAGAAGGTCATACACAGGAGGAGGCAGGTAGCTGGGTCCAGGGGCAGGCAGAAGGTCATACACAGTCGGAGGCAGGTAGCTGGGTCCAGGGGAAGGCAGAAGGTCATACACAGGATGTCCAGAAGGGCAACAGTACAGGCAGGGAAAAGGCTAGTAACGTAGTCCGGGAGATCACGCAATAGATAGGTAACAGGAAACCCAATAGGTTAAAGTAAAGGCAGGGAATAGGCTAAATGAGGCAGACAAAAACATACACGGGAGGAGTAAATCACAGGCAAAAAAAATATATATACATTTAAAAATTGCTCCAAAAGAAGTGTCACAAAACAAACAATACCTCACAGTGATGGGGTGCAAAGAACTGAACTAAATAGTGTGTGATAATGACATACAGGTGTGTGAACAGGTGATTAGAATTCAGGTGATTGGCATCTGGAGAGTGAGCTGCATTCAGGGGATCTAGGTGTTTGAGATTGTGAGTTGGAAAGTGGACTGGAAAGTGAGCTGTGTTCAGGGGATCTATGTGTTTGAGGGTGTGAGTTGGAAGCAAATGTTACATCTAGGTTCGCTACAAAATACTTCCATAATTGGTTTCACTAACTCTCCCCTTCTTAGGGCTAGGCACCATTTTTCTCCACATCCTGTCTGAATGACGTGCCCAAAGTAAACTGCCTGTAACTCAGGCCCTGAAGTCAGGATATGCATTTAATTGGTACCATTGAAAGAAAACACTTTGAAGTTTGTAGAACTGTTAAAATACTGTAGGAGAATATAACACAATAGATAATTCCAAAGAAAAACCAAACAGATTTTTGTTGTTGTTGAGAGAGACCATCCTCTTAGAAAAGCAAGAGAAAGGTCATATTGAAAATTAGCTCCCTGGATGCAATTCTTATGGCTTCCACAGGGTGTCAGCAGTCTTTTTGTCCAAGGTTTCAAGCTTGAAACCTTAACAAGTAAGAAATATCAGTTTTAGCGGAAGGACAGTCTTGGAAATTTGTGTTTGTGCGCGGATGAAGACATTACGCACCTGTTAAAATCAGTTTCCTATTGAACATACTTCTTTCCATAAGAAATATTATAGTTTGATTACATTTCAGGGTATCTGAGGAGTTAATAGAAACGTCTTTTGACTTGTTGAAACAAAGTTTAGGGTTAGATTTTCGGATCCCTTTCTCTGCATGTTGAATGAGTGGATTACTCAAATCGATGGCGCCAACGAAACAGATTTTTTTGGGGATACAAAGAACTATTTTATCTAACAAAACGACACTACATTTCATAGCTGGGACCCTTTGGAATACAACGCAGGGGAATATTTTTTTAAAGTAAGTGTTTATTTCATCGTTATTTGTAAATGTATGAAACCTGTGCCAGTGGAACTATATTTTGATGTGGGGTGTCGTCCTCAAACAATTGCATGGCATGTTTTCGCTGTAATAGCTACTGTAAATCAGACAGTGCAGTTGGATTAACAAGAATTTAAACTTTCATCTGATATAAGACTTAAATGTATATAAATTTTTACAATCCATAATATTTATGATTATATGAATTGCGCGCCCTCCTTCCATGTCGGTTAGAGGATCAGCTTGAGCAAAGGGATGTGTAGAATCACTGATCTACGAATAGTATTCCCTGCCAAATAATAGGCTTTGTGCAATTAAGATTCATAGAGCTATGCTTCCCCTGGCTTAGGCAATCTCCCCACCAACATTGATTGTCAGGACTTGGGGCCCTCAGATCCTCAAAAGGTTTTTACAGCTGCAACATTAAGAGCATCTTGACTGGCTACATCACCGCTTGGTATGGCAACTGCTCTAAGGCGCTACAGAGGGAAGTGCGTACAGCTCAGTACATCACTGGGGCCTAACTCCCTGTCACTCAGGAACTCTATACCAGGTGGTGTCAGAGGAAGGCCTTCAAATTGTCAGACTCCAGCCTCCCAAGTCATAGACTGTTCTCTCTGCTACCGCACAGCAAGCAGTACCAGAATGCCTAGTCTGGGACCAAAAGGCTCCTGAAAGCCATAAGACTGCTAAACAGTTAATCAAATGGCTACCCGGACTATTTACATTGACCCACTTTTTGGGTGGGTTTTTTGCACTGACTCTATACACACACACTAGAATCTACCCACACATTCACACATACTATGCTTACATTCCCAACACACACTACATACGCTCACAGACACAAAACACACACACATACACTCACACACACTCGCTGCTGCTACTCTGTTCATTATCTATCCTGATTGCCTAGTCACTTTTACCCCTACCTGTACATATTACCTCCTTTACCTCAACTATCTCGTACCCCTGCACATTGACTCAGTAGTGGTGCTCCTTGTAAACAGACTTCTTCGTTATTGTTATTTTGTTATGTTACTATTTTCCTTTTTTTTTACTTTGCAAATTGTTTATTTTTTCTCACTTTTTAACACTGCATTGTTGCCAAAGAGTTAGTAAGTAAGCATTTCACGGTAAAGTCTACACCAATTGTATTCGATGCATGTGACAAATAAAATGTGATTTGATTGGAGACTGCTTGTGTCAATTAAATCAAATTTCCTATGATTTTCTACCTGCAGCAAAAGCAGTGGATAATTCCAAAAATACCAGTTAAAGAAAAAACAATCAAAACAACTGATGTTCATTTTATAATAAGAGCTACACCAACATAAATGTTTAATTCATAGGCTGACCTGTCCGGTAAATTGTCACAGCAATGTGGCTTTCTTAGTATTAGCTGGACAATCTGGACATCTGTTGTGTGGGGGGAAAAAGGTAGCTGTATAATTAAGAACAGTACCTTGCAGGATTCAATAATTGGAATTGTAAGAGTTGTTGTCCCTGTCCCTTTCTCTGCTATTGTCATTCTAATAGGATCCAGAAAGAAAAAAACCCTGTCCTCGAACATTTACATTGAAAGTTGAAAAGTTAAAGGCAAAGACACAAAACATCCACATCAAATGAAATACTTTTCTTGATCAAATAACATGGATAACAACTTTTTGTGCAGTATTAATTGACTATCCTTACAAACCACTTAATTTCAATCAAATTTCAATCAATCAATTAAATGTATTTATAAAGCCCTTTTTTTACATGAGTCATTGTCACAAAGTGCTGTACAGAAACCCAGCCTAAAACCACAAACAGCAAGCAATGCAGATGTTGAAGCACGGTGGCTAGGAAAAACTCCCTAGAAAGGCCAAAACCTAGGAACCTAGCTCTGAGGGGTGGCCAGTCCTCTTCTGGCTGTGCCGGGTGGACATTATAACAGTACATGGCCAAGATGTTCAAACATTCATAGATGACCAGCAGGGTCAAATAATAATAATCACAGTGATTGTAGAGGGTGCAACAGGTCAGCACCTCAGGAGTAAATGTCAGTTGGCTTTTCATAGCCGATCATTTAGAGTTCGAGACAGCAGGTGCGGTAGAGAGGGAGAGTCGAAAACAGCAGTTCCGGGACAAGGTGGCACGTCCGATGAACAGGTCAGGGTTTCATAGCCACAGGCAGAACCGTTGAAGCTGGAGCAGCAGCACGACCAGGTGGACTGGGGGACAGCAAGGAGTCATCAGGCCAGGTAGTCCTGAGGAATGGTCCTAGGG
>NW_025756727.1:0-6221 GCF_021184085.1 Oncorhynchus gorbuscha
AATGTAACATCCTAGGGTATTTTAAACCATGTAGACTAACAAAAAGATTTCTTATGCCTCGAAAGGAATCAACATTATTTTGAGTCGAAGACAAGATGTATTTTCACCAGTATCCTGACAGAAGTTCTCTGTGTAAAATACATTCTGTGTTGCCACCAGGGTTGGGGAATAAAGGGTTATATTTAAGGGATTAGATTTAAGGGATTATATTTAAGGGATTAGATTTAAGGGATTAGATGTCATGGATTAGATGTAAGGGATTAGATGTCATGGATTAGATGTAAGGGATTAGATGTCAGGGATTAGATGTAAGGGATTAGATGTCATGGATTAGATGTAAGGGATTAGATGTAAGGGATTAGATGTAAGGGATTAGATGTAAGGGATTAGATGTAAGGGATTAGATGTCATGGATTAGATGTAAGGGATTAGATGTAAGGGATTAGATGTAAGGGATTAGATGTAAGGGATTAGATGTAAGGGATTAGATGTAAGGGATTAGATGTAAGGGATTAGATGTAAGTTATTAGATGTTAGGGATTAGATGTAAGTTATTAGATGTAAGGGATTAGATGTAAGTTATTAGATGTTAGGGATTAGATGTAAGTTATTAGATGTAAGGGATTAGATGTAAGTGATTAGATGCAAGGGATTAGATGTAAGTTATTAGATGTTAGGGATTAGATGTAAGGGATTAGATGTAAGGGATTAGATGTAAGTGATTAGATGCAAGGGATTAGATGTAAGTTATTAGATGTTAGGGATTAGATGTAAGGGATTAGATGTAAGGGGTTAGATGTAAGGGATTAGATGTCATGGATTAGATGTAAGGGGTTAGATGTAAGGGATTAGATGTAAGGGATTAGATGTTAAATATTAGATGTAAGGGGTTAGATGTAAGTGATTAGATGTAAGTGATTAGATGCAAGGGATTAGATGTAAGTTATTAGATGGAAGGGATTAGATGGAAGGGATTAGATGGAAGGGATTAGATGTAACATATTAGATGTAAGGGGTTAGATGTAAGGGATTAGATGTAAGGGATTAGATGTCATGGATTAGATGTAAGGGATTAGATGTAAGGGATTAGATGGAAGGGATTAGATGTAAGGGATTAGATGTAAGGGATTAGATGTAAGGGATTAGATGTAAAGGGTTAGATGTAAGGGATTAGATGTAAGGGATTAGATGTAAGGGATTAGATGTAGGGATTAGATGTAAAGGGATTAGATGTATGGATTAGATGTAAGGGGATTAGATGCGGGATTAGATGTAAGGGATTAGATGTCATGGATTAGATGTAAGGGATTAGATGTAAGGGATTAGATGTAAGGGATTAGATGTAAGGGATTAGATGTAAGGGATTAGATGTAAGTGATTAGATGTAAGGGATTAGATGTAAGTTATTAGATGTTAGGGATTAGATGTAAGTTATTAGATGTAAGGGATTAGATGTAAGTTATTAGATGTTAGGGATTAGATGTAAGTTATTAGATGTAAGGGATTAGATGTAAGTGATTAGATGCAAGGGATTAGATGTAAGTTATTAGATGTTAGGGATTAGATGTAAGGGATTAGATGTAAGGGATTAGATGTAAGTGATTAGATGCAAGGGATTAGATGTAAGTTATTAGATGTTAGGGATTAGATGTAAGGGATTAGATGTAAGGGGTTAGATGTAAGGGATTAGATGTCATGGATTAGATGTAAGGGGTTAGATGTAAGGGATTAGATGTAAGGGATTAGATGTTAAATATTAGATGTAAGGGGTTAGATGTAAGGGATTAGATGTAAGGGATTAGATGTTAAATATTAGATGTAAGGGGTTAGATGTAAGGGATTAGATGTAAGGGATTAGATGTTAAATATTAGATGTAAGGGGTTAGATGTAAGTGATTAGATGTAAGTGATTAGATGCAAGGGATTAGATGTAAGTTATTAGATGGAAGGGATTAGATGGAAGGGATTAGATGGAAGGGATTAGATGTAACATATTAGATGTAAGGGGTTAGATGTATGGGATTAGATGTAGGGATTAGATGTCATGGATTAGATGTAAGTGGGATTAGATGTAAGGGATTAGATGGAAGGGATTAGATGTAAGGGATTAGATGTAAGTGATTAGATGTCATGGATTAGATGTAAGTGATTAGATGTAAGGGATTAGATGTCAGGGATTAGATGTAAGGGATTAGATGTAAGGGATTAGATGTAAGGGATTAGATGTCATGGATTAGATGTAAGGGATTAGATGTAAGGGGTTAGACAAGGATTAGATGTAAGGGATTAGATGTAAGGGATTAGATGTCATGGATTAGATGTAAGTGATTAGATGTTAAATATTAGATGTAAGGGATTAGATGTAAGGGATTAGATGTAAGGGATTAGATGTCATGGATTAGATGTAAGGGATTAGATGTTAAATATTAGATGTAAGGGATTAGATGTAAGGGATTAGATGTAAGGGATTAGATGTAAGGGATTAGATGTAAGGGATTAGATGTAAGGGATTAGATGTAAGGGATTAGATGTAAGGGATTAGATGTAAGGGATTAGATGTCATGGATTAGATGTAAGGGATTAGATGTAAGGGATTAGATGTAAGGGATTAGATGTAAGGGATTAGATGTAAGGGATTAGATGTAAGGGGTTAGATGTAAGGGATTAGATGTCATGGATTAGATGTAAGGGATTAGATGTTAAATATTTGATGTAAGGGGTTAGATGTAAGTGATTAGATGTAAGTGATTAGATGCAAGGGATTAGATGTAAATTATTAGATGTTAGGGATTAGATGGAAGGGATTAGATGGAAGGGATTAGATGGAAGGGATTAGATGTAACATATTAGATGTAAAGGGTTAGATGGAAGGGATTAGATGGAAGGGATTAGATGTAACATATTAGATGTAAGGGGTTAGATGTAAGGGATTAGATGTCATGGATTAGATGTAAGGGATTAGATGTAAGGGATTAGATGTAAGGGGTTAGATGTAAGGGATTAGATGTAAGGGATTAGATGTAAGGGATTAGATGTAAGGGATTAGATGTAAGGGATTAGATGTAAGGGATTAGATGTAAGGGATTAGATGTAAGGGATTACAAAAAAACAGTAACTCAAATCAAATCAAATTATATTGGTCACATACACATCGTAAGCAGATGTTATTGGTCATATGGTTAGCAGATGTTATTGGTCACATACACATGGTTAGCAGATGTTATTGGTCACATACACATGGTTAAACATTATATAAAGTGGCATAGTTTAAAGTGGCTAGTGATACAGGTATTACATAAAGATGCAGTAGATGGTATCGAGTACAGTATATACATATGAGATGAGTAATGTAGGGTATGAAAACATTATTTAAAGTGACTAGTGATCCATTTATTAAAGTGGCCAATGATTTCATGTCTGTATGTTGGCAGCAGCCACTCAATGTTAGTGGTGGCTGTTTAACAGTCTGATGGCCTTGAGATAGAAGCTGTTTTTCAGTCTGTCGGTCCCAGCTTTGATGCACCTGTACTGACCTCGCCTTCTGGATAGCGGGGTGAACAGGCAGTGGTTGGGGTGGATTGTTGTCCTTGATGATCTTTATGGCCTTCCTGTGACATCGGGTGCTGTAGGTGTCCTGGAGGGCAGGTAGTTTGTCCCGGGTGGTTGTGGGCGGAACATCTTGTGGTTGTGGGCGGAGGAGTCTTGTGGTTGTGGGCGGAGAGTCTTGTGGTTGTGGGAGGAGGGTGATGCGGTTGTGGGGCGGAGGGTGATGCAGTTGTGGGCGGAGAGTCTTGTGGTTGTGGGCGGAGATTCTTGTGGTTGTGGGAGGAGGGTGATGTGGTTGTGGGTGGAGGGTGATGCGGTTGTGGGTGGAGGGTGATGCGGTTTTGGGGCGGAGGGTGATGCGGTTTTGGGGCGGAGAGTCTTGTGGTTGTGGGTGGAGGGTGATGTGGTTGTGAGCGGAGGGTGATGCGGTTGTTGGCGGAGGGTGATGCGGTTGTGGGCGGAGAGTCTTGTGGTTGTGGGCGGAGGGTGATGCGGTTGTGGGCGGAGGGTGATGTGGTTGTGGGCGGAGGGTGATGCGGTTGTGGGTGGAGGGTGATGCGGTTGTGGGCGGAGGGTGATGCGGTTGTGGGCGGAGGGTGATGCGGTTGTGGGCGGAGAGTCTTGTGGTTGTGGGCGGAGGGTGATGCGGTTGTGGGCGGAGGGTGATGTGGTTGTGGGCGGAGGGTGATGCGGTTGTGGGTGGAGGGTGATGCGGTTGTGGGCGGAGGGTGATGCGGTTGTGGCGGAATGTTGTGGCGGAGAGTCTTGTGGTTGTGGGCGGAGAGTCTTGTGGTTGTGGCGGAGGGTGATGCGGTTGTGGGTGGAGAGTCTTGTGGTTGTGGGCGGAGGGTGATGCGGTTGTGGGCGGAGGGTGATGCGGTTGTGGCGGAGAGTTTTGTGGTTGTGGGCGGAGGGTGATGCGGTTTTGGGGCGGAGAGTCTTGTGGTTGTGGGTGGAGGGTGATGCGGTTGTGGGCGGAGGGTGATGGGTGTGGGCTGAGGGTGATGTGGTTGTGGGCGGAGAGGATGCGGTTGTGGGTGGAGGGTGATGCAGCGTTGAGGGTGATGGTTGTGGGTTGAGGGTAATGTGGTTGTGGGCGGAGGTGATGTGGTTGTGGGCGGAGGGTGATGTGGTTGTGGGCGGAGGGTGATGCGGTTGTGGGTGGAGGGTGATGCGGTTGTGGCGGAGAGTCTTGTGGTTGTGGGTGGAGGGTGATGCGGTTGTGGGCGGAGAGTCTTGTGGTTGTGGGTGGAGGGTGATGCGGTTGTGGGCGGAGGGTGATGCATCACCGGGGGCAAACTACCTGATTTAACTGTAATCCGTTACATTAACAGCTAAAATATTGTAATCAGATTACAGATACTTTAGAAAAACTAGGCGATTACTTTGAGGATTACTTTGAGGATTACTGAGAGGATTACTGAGAGGATTACTTTGAGGATTACTTTGAGGATTACTGAGAGGATTACTTGGAGGATTACTTTGAGGATTACTTTGAGGATTACTGAGAGGATTACTGAGAGGATTACTTTGAGGATTACTGAGAGGATTACTGAGAGGATTACTGAGAGGATTACTTTGAGGATTACTTTGAGGATTACTGAGAGGATTACTTTGAGGATTACTGAGAGGATTACTGAGAGGATTACTGAGAGGATTACTTTGAGGATTACTGAGAGGATTACTGAGAGGATTACTGAGAGGATTACTGAGAGGATTACTTTGAGGTTTACTGAGAGGTTTACTGAGAGGATTACTGAGAGGATTACTGAGAGGATTACTTTGAGGATTACTGAGAGGATTACTTTGATGATTACTTTGAGGATTACTGAGAGGATTACTTTGATGATTACTGAGAGGATTACTTTGATGATTACTGAGAGGATTACTGAGAGGATTACTGAGAGGATTACTTTGATGATTACTGAGAGGATTACTTTGATGATTACTGAGAGGATTACTTTGATGATTACTGAGAGGATTACTTTGAGGATTACTGAGAGGATTACTTTGAGGATTACTTTTAAATGCACACTTCTCTGGTTTCTCAAAGACATTCAAACCAGCAGTGAAGAAAGGGGCAAGTTTAAGTTTGTTCCACCTGAGCGAGTCTGACCACCAATCAGAGACCTGGGAAAAGAGCAGGAAGAGGCTTTTGGAAACCGACTTGCCAAAACTAAAGATTGTTAACAAGAAATGTATGTAGTGGTTAAAAAACGAGTTTTAATGACTCCAACTGTACATCCATACACACAACCACTGTCTAGTGTCTATAGAATGGACCCTATAACCACCACTGTCTAGTGTCTACAGAATGGACCCTATAACAACCACTGTCTAGTGTCTATAGAATGGACCCTATAACCACCACTGTCTAGTGTCTATAGAATGGACCCTATAACAACCACTGTCTAGTGTCTATAGAATGGACCCTATAACAACCACTGTCTAGTGTCTATAGAATGGACCCTATAACAACCACTGTCTAGTGTCTATAGAATGGACCCTATAACCACCACTGTCTAGTGTCTATAGAATGGACCCTATAAACACCACTGTCTAGTGTCTATAGAATGGACCCTATAACCACCACTGTCTAGTGTCTATAGAATGGACCCTATAACCACCACTGTCTAGTGTCTATAGAATGGACCCTATAACCACCACTGTCTAGT
>NW_025756728.1:0-6219 GCF_021184085.1 Oncorhynchus gorbuscha
AACAACCAACTTTACACCAGACATCCTCTACTTACACTCACACAGTAACACCAGACATCCTCTGTTTACACTCACACAGTAAACACCAGATATCCTGTTTACACTCACACAGTAAACAACCAACTTACACCACAGACATCCTCTGTTTACACTCACACAGTAAACACCAGACATCCTCTGTTTACACTCACACAGTAAACAATTCAGACATCCTCTGTTTACACTCACACAGTAAACACCAGATATCCTGTTTACACTCACACAGTAAACAACCAACTTTACACCAGACATCCTCTGTTTACACTCACACAGTAAACACCAGACATCCTCTGTTTACACTCACACAGTAAACACCAGATATCCTGTTTACACTCACACAGTAAACAACCAACTTTACACCAGACATCCTCTGTTTACACTCACACAGTAAACACCAGACATCCTCTGTTTACACTCACATAGTAAACACCAGACATCCTCTGTTTACACTCACACAGTAAACACCAGATATCCTGTTTACACTCACACAGTAAACAACCAACTTTACACCAGACATCCTCTGTTTACACTCACACAGTAACACCAGACATCCTCTGTTTACACTCACACAGTAACACCAGACATCCTGTTTACACTCACACAGTAAGCAACCAACTTTACACCAGACATCCTCTGTTTACACTCACACAGTAAACAACCAACTTTACACCAGACATCCTCTGTTTACACTCACACAGTAAACACCAGACATCCTGTTTACACTCACACAGTAAACAACCAACTTTACACCAGACATCCTCTGTTTACACTCACACAGTAAACACCAGACATCATGTTTACACTCACACAGTAAACACCAGACATCCTCTGTTTACACTCACACAGTAACACCAGACATCCTCTGTTTACACTCAAACAGTAAACACCAGACATCCTGTTTACACTCACACAGTAAACAACCAACTTTACACCAGACATCCTCTGTTTACACTCACACAGTAAACACCAGACATCATGTTTACACTCACACAGTAAACACCAGACATCCTCTGTTTACACTCACACAGTAAACACCAGACATCCTGTTTACACTCACACAGTAAACAACCAACTTTACACCAGACATCCTATGTTTACACTCACACAGTAAACAACCAACTTTACACCAGACATCCTCTGTTTACACTCACACAGTAAACACCAGACATCATGTTTACACTCACACAGTAAACACCAGACATCCTCTGTTTACACTCACACAGTAAACATCAGACATCCTGTTTACACTCACACAGTAAACAACCAACTTTACACCAGACATCCTATGTTTACACTCACACAGTAAACAACCAACTTTACACCAGACATCCTCTGTTTACACTCACACAGTAAACACCAGACATCATGTTTACACTCACACAGTAAACACCAGACATCCTCTGTTTACACTCACACAGTAAACACCAGACATCCTGTTTACACTCACACAGTAAACAACCAACTTTACACCAGACATCCTCTGTTTACACTCACACAGTAAACACCAGACATCCTGTTTACACTCACACAATAAACAACCAACTTTACACCAGACATCCTCTGTTTACACTCACACAGTAAACACCAGACATCCTCTGTTTACACTCACACAGTAAACACCAGACATCCTCTGTTTACACTCACACAGTAAAGTTGAGGTGTGGAGTCAGGCGCAGAGAGCAAAGGATGTGGGAAAAACAACACGCTTTAATGTCCTGGAAACATAACATGTACAAAAGTGGAAACACAAATGAACAGAAATATAAACGGACAGCGTGAGACCCAAAATGCCAACAAAAATACACTCAAACAAGGAAACAGGAGAACAAGCCCGCACCGAAACAGAAGCGGGCTGAACAGACTATATATAACCCTATCCTAACAACCAAACTAGAAACAGGTGCTCCAATTAGACAAAACTAAACGAACACAGAACAACGGATCGGCGATAGCTAGTAGACCGGCGACGACGACCGCCGAGCGCCACCCGAACAAGAAGGGGAGTCACCTTCGGTAATATTCGTGACAGTACCCCCCTCCTGATGCGCAGCTCCCGCAGCACGCCGACGCCTCGGCCTCGAGGACGAATCCGGACGGAGGCGATGGAATTCACTCAACATAGATGGGTCTAGAATATCCCTCACCGGAACCCAGTACCTCTCCTCCGGACCTTACCCCTCCCAGTCAACGAGGTACTGCAAGCCTCTCACCCGGCGTCTCGAGTCCAGAATAGCTCGTATCTTGTACGCCGGGGACCCCTCGATGTCCAGAGGGGGCAGAGGAACCTCCAGTACCTCATTTTCCTGCATGGGACCAGCTACCACCGGCCTGAGAAGAGACACATGAAATGAGGGGTTAATACGATAATACGAAGGAAGTAATAATCGATAACAAACCTCATTTATTCTCCTCAGGACTTTAAATGGCCCTATACACTGCGGACCCAGCTTCCGGCAGGGCAAGCGGAGAGGCAGGTTTCGGGTCGAGAGCCAGACCCTGTCCCCAGGTGCAAACACAGGGGCCTCACTGCGGTGACGGTCAGCGCTCTTCTTCTGCCTTATACTCGCTTGGCGTAATGACTCTTGGACCGCCCTCCAGGTCTCCTTAGAGCGCTGTACCCACTCCTCCACAGCAGGAGCCTCAGTCTGGCTCTGATGCCACGGTGCCAGGACCGGCTGGTACCCCAACACGCACTCAAATGGTGACATGTTGGTAGAGGAGTGGCTTAGTGAATTCTGGGCTATTTCTGCCCAGGGAATATATCTCGCCCACTCCCCTGGCCGGTCCTGGCAATACGACCGCAGAAACCTACCCACCTCCTGGTTAACTCTCTCCCACCTGACCATTACTCTCCGGGTGATACCCTGAGGTCAGGCTGACCCGAGACCCACAGACGTTCCATAAATGCCCTCAAACACGGGAGATAAATTGGGGCCCCGATCAGAAACTATATCCTCGGGCACCCCATAGTGCCGGAAGACATGGGTGAAAGAGCTTCCGCAGTCTGTAGGGCCGTAGGGGAGACCGGGCAATGGGATAGAGGCAGGACTTAGAGAACCGATCCACAACGACCAGGATAGTAGTGTTACCCTGAGAGGGGGAGGTCAGCAAGAAAATCCACCGAAAGATGGGTCCACGGCCGTTGTGGAACGGGGAAGAGGTTGTAATTTACCTCTTGGCAGGTGTCTAGGAGCCTTACTCTGGGCGCACACCGAACAGGAGGAAACATAGAATCGCACATCCCTCCTCAAAGTGGGCCACCAGTACTTCCTCTCAAGACCTCTCACTGTCCTATAAATACCTGGGTGACCCGACGAGGGTAGACAATGAGCCCATCGAATCAATTGATCACGGACAGCCAGCGGCACGTACCCTCGACCCTCCCGGACACTGTGGAGGCGCAGGTTTCCCCTTAGCGCCCGCTCGATGTCGCGTCCACATCCCCCATACTACGGTGCCACCAGCTTAGCTGATGGAATGATGGGAAGTAGGATCGATGGACCTGTCCTCAGTGTCATAGAGTCTTGACAGCGCGTCAGCCTTAGTGTTGAGGGAACCTGGTCTATACGAGATAGTGAAACAAAATCTGGTGAAAAACATGGCCCACCTTGCCTGACGCAGGATTCAGTCTCTAGCTGATTGGATATACTCCAGGTTACGATGGTCAGTCCAGATAAGGAAAGGGTGCTTCGCCCCCACAAGCCAGTGTCTCCACACCTTCAGGGCCTTAACCATAGCCAACAACTCCCTATCCCCCACATCATTATTCCGCTCCGCAGGCCCGAGTTTCTTAGAAAAAAAGGCACAGGGGCGGAGTCATGGCACACCCAACGCTGTGAGCACCGCTCCAACCCCAGCCTCGGATGCGTCCACCTCTACTATAAACGCCAAAGAAGGGTCCGGATGTGCCAACACCGGCGCCTTAGTAAACATCGCCTTCAACTTAGGAAAAGCTCCGTTCGCCTCTGCTGACCACTGTAAATGCACTGGCCCCCCCTTCAGCAGTGAGGTAATAGGGGCAGCTACCTGACCAAAACCCCGGATAAACCTCCGCCAAACCAGAGCTGGAAATACGATAACCCAGGAAGGAAACTGATTGTTTGGAAAACTCACATTTCTCCGCCTTCACATACAGGTCATGCTCCAGCAGTCGTCTAAGAATCTTGCGCACAAGAGATACATGCGCAGTGCGTGTAGCGGAGTAGATCAAAATATCGTCAATATACACCACTACACCCCTGTCCGTGCAGGTCTCTGGAGTATTTCAGCCACGAAGGATTGAAATATAGCTGGGCATTCTTTAAACCGTATGGCATGACGAGGTACTCACGGCTCGATTTAGTGCTAAATGCAGTTTTCCACTCATCTTCCTCCTGAATACGCACCAAATTATAAGCACTCCTGAGATCCAGTTTAGTGAAGGAACATCTAGCTCCGTGAAATGATTCCACTACCGTAGCAATGAGAGTAGTGGGTAACTAAAACCCACTGTGATGGAATTAGACCTCTATAATCAATACACGGACGCAAACCACCCATTTTTTTCACAAAAAGAAACTCTCGAAGAGACAGGTGACATGGAGGGCTGAATGTACCCTGTCCCAGAGCCTCGGTGATATAAGTTTCCAGCCACCTTCTCCTCCTGGGACAAAGGATACACATGACTCCTGGGAGTGCAGCGTTAACCTGGAGATTTATCCATAATCCCCCTGCCTATGGGGGTGGTAGTGGGTCGCTTTCTTTTTACTGAAAACGATAGCCAAATCGTCATACTCAGCTGGAATACGCACGGTGAAACACTGGTCTGACTCTCCACCGTTTGTAGCACCGAGGAAACCCCCACACACCTGCCTGAACACTCATCAGACCTGCCCCTGTAGAGTTCCCTGTTTCCACTTAAATCGTAGGATTATGAATAGCTAGCCAGGGAATCCCCAGAACAACTGGACACGCAGGTGAATCGATAAGGAACAAACTAATTGCTCTTTTGTGATTCCCCTGCGTAATCATCTCCAACGAAATCTGTGGCTCTCTTCACCAGCCCTGACCCTAATGGTCGACTATCTAAAGAGTGCACGGTAAAGGAGTCTACTTTACTAACGGAATCCTCAACCTCTGAGCGAGTCCACATCTATAAAGTCTCAGCTGCGCCTGAATCTACCAGTGCCTTATGCTGGAGAGGAGAGAATAATTAAGGAAACAAGTGTAAGAACTTGTGACCAACAGGAAAATCTGGAGAGTGTGGTGCTTACTCACCTGGGTGACCATGAGTGTTCTGCCTGCCTCATGATTCCCAGATTAATTCCTCCAGCACCCGACCAGACGTGTGCCCTCTCCGGCCAACTGGTACAGGAGAGCTTCCTCCTCCGATCTCCCTGACGCGGTGTCCCTCCTAGCTCCATCGGGATAGGGGCAGGAGGATCAGGAGGTAGAACTGACAGGACCCTTTCAGAACGTCCACGAGCAGCTGGCAGATGGTCCAACTGGATCGACAAGGATCCATCAGTCCATCCAGGCCAGTATGTAGTATCCCGACAGGCCAGCTCCCACGGATCTCAGGCTACACCTGAAAGCTGGTCTATCAGGGCCTGTCGTTCCACCCTGCTCCTGCAGCCAAGGTCCGGAACTCCAGCGCGAAGTCCTGCGCGCTCCTCGTCCCCTGTCTAAGATGGAACAATCTCTCACCCGCCGCTGACCCTCTGGAGGGAGGATCGAACACGGCCTGAAACGGCTGGATGAACTCCGGTAGTTGTCCTTCGCCGAAGTCGGGCCCATTCCAGACCGCATTAGCCCACCCAGGGCTCACCGGTCAGGTAGTGTGATGAGGACCCCCTACCTCCTCCTCCGAGGGGGCCGCCGAACGGTGGCCAGCAGAGGTCTAATTGCAGCAGGAATCCCTGGCACCCTGGTCAGCTGCTCCATCGTGAATTCCTCGGAGGCGTCATGTGCAGAGCGCTGGAACCGGATCCAGATGGGGGAGATGGTAGAGTTGCTGGTAGGAGGGTCGGTGGGGTAGTTGTAGGGAAACCATTCCTCTCCCAACGATCCATCCTCTCCATCATCTGTTCTATTGCTGATCCTAGGCGATGGAGGATGGACGTGTGATGTTGAACTCGCTCCTCCATAGTGGGAAGAGGAGTGGTCGCTGCTCCTGCTGACTCCATAGTGAGGTGCGGGCTT
>NW_025756729.1:0-5000 GCF_021184085.1 Oncorhynchus gorbuscha
TCTCTATAACATCGTTTCTCACAGGTCCCAGAAGCTGAACCTCCCTGTCAATGAACGTCCATGTTGCCTTCTCTGAGAACTACGGCTGCAAGTACAGCGCTCAAGTACAAGCCCCAGTGATGCATCACACCAACAGGCCACTATGCACACTGGGGTTTTACTGTGCATCACACCAACAGGCCACTATGCACACTGGGGTTTACTGTGCATCACACCAACAGGCCACTATGCACACTGGGGTTTACTGTGCATCACACCAACAGGCCACTATGCACACTGGGGTTTACTGTGCATCACACCAACAGGCCACTATGCACACTGGGGTTTACTGTGCATCACACCAACAGGCCCCTATGCACACTGGGGTTTACTGTGCATCACACCAACAGGCCACTATGCACACTGGGGTTTACTGTGCATCACACCAACAGGTCACTATCCACACTGGGGTTTACTGTGCATCACACCAACAGGCCACTATGCACACTGGGGTTTTTACTGTGCATCACACCAACAGGCCACTATGCACACTGGGGTTTACTGTGCATCACACCAACAGGTCACTATGCACACTGAGGTTTTACTGTGCATCACACCAACAGGTCACTATGCACACTGGGGTTTACTGTGCATCACACCAACAGGCCACTATGCACACTGGGGTTTACTGTGCATCACACCAACAGGCCACTATGCACATTGGGGTTTACTGTGCATCACACCAACAGGCCACTATGCACACGGGGGTTTACTGTGCATCACACCAACAGGCCACTATGCACACTGGGGTTTTACTGTGCATCACACCAACAGGCCACTATGCACACTGGGGTTTACTGTGCATCACACCAACAGGCCACTATGCACACCGGGGTTTTACTGTGCATCACACCAACAGGCCACTATGCACACTGGGGTTTTACTGTGCATCACACAACAGGCCACTATGCACACTGGGGTTTTACTGTGCATCACACCAACAGGTCACAATGCACACTGGGGTTTTACTGTGCATCACACCAACAGGCCACTATGTACACTGGGTTTTTACTGTGCATCACACCAACAGGCCACTATGCACACTGGGGTTTACTGTGCATCACACCAACAGGCCACTATGCACACGGGGGTTTACTGTGCATCACTCCAACAGGCCACTATGCACCCTAGGGTTTACTGTGCATCACACCAACAGGCCACTATGCACACTGGGGTTTACTGTGCATCACACCAACAGGCCACTATGCACACGGGGGTTTACTGTGCATCACACCAACAGGCCACTATGCACCCTAGGGTTTACTGTGCATCACACCAACAGGCCACTATGCACACCGGGGTTTTACTGTGCATCACACCAACAGGCCACTATGCACACTGGGGTTTTACTGTGCATCACACAACAGGCCACTATGCACACTGGGGTTTTACTGTGCATCACACCAACAGGTCACAATGCACACTGGGGTTTTACTGTGCATCACACCAACAGGCCACTATGTACACTTGGTTTTTACTGTGCATCACAGCAACAGGTCACAATGCACACTGGGGTTTACTGTGCATCACGCAACAGGTCACAATGCACACTGGGGTTTTACTGTGCATCACACCAACAGGCCACTATGCACACTGAGGTTTTACTGTGCATCACGCAACAGGCCACATGCACACTGGGGGTTTTACAGTGCATCACACCAACAGGCCACCTATGCACACGGGGGTTTACTATTGCATCACACCAACAGGCCACTATGCCCTGGGGTTTACTGTGCATCCACACCAACAGGCCACTATGCACACTGGGGTTTACTGTGCATCACGCAACAGGCCACTATGCACACTGGGGTTTACTGTGCATCACACCAACAGGCCACTATGCACACCGGGGTTTTACTGTGCATCACACCAACAGGCCACTATGCACTGGGGTTTTACTGTGCATCACACAACAGCCACTATGCACTGGGGTTTTACTGTGCATCACACCAACAGGTCACAATGCACACTGGGGTTTTACTGTGCATCACACCAACAGGCCACTATGTACACTTGGTTTTTACTGTGCATCACACCAACAGGTCACAATGCACACTGGGGTTTTACTGTGTATCACACCAACAGGCCACTATGCACACTGGGGTTTTACTGTGCATCACACCAACAGGTCACTATGCACACTGGGGTTTACTGTGTGGGGAGGGGGGGGGCATCTGACCCTACCTCCTTCTGTATCGGCATCCAGACTGAAGGGCCCACCTGCCAAACGGGAGCACCTGGAGCCCATCCTGAGGGAAATCCGATGGAGATGCCAGGATGTGACAACCATCCATTTTTTTTAAGCGACTGTCCCTGCACATTTCGGTACATGGTACATTTCTTTCTCCCCCTCTTTTGTACTGAAATGTTCAAGAAGGGGTTTTACAAGAGGAATCTGGAACTACTTTGAAGCCAGTTAAAGGTGGCACATTGAAGAGGAGGGCCGACAGGCTTGTAAAGCCAAAGAGTTTTATATGCCCACGTCGTTGTCCCTGTACCAAGCTCTGAGCGAGGGACAATCCAAGGTGAACTTGTTTTACAATAAGGAGCTGTGGAGGAAGCTGTGAAAGAAATGCCAGCTACACCTTCCAGCCGTTACCGTCCACAATGAGGCTCCACCAGGTGGTCACTCTTTCAGCTGGGGAAATGTTCTCTACCGAGATGTCAGCTGCATGTGGTTCTGCGACAGGGAATCTGGAGTGTGATTTCCATAAGCCATTCCTTTTTCCCTGGCCGTTGAGGGACGATCTCCTTTGATATCCCTTTGAGGATGTGCTGATCCTCATTCCTCCCCCAGAGAACGTCACATGGCCATCGCAAGTGGTATATGGGATACTCTGGCCAGTCACTAAAATTACATATGAACATTTTAACATCAGCTTTCTAAAATCTTGCTCCGTTCATTTTAACTTTTTTTTATTTTTTTTATTTCACCTTTATTTAACCAGGTAGGCTAGTTGAGAACAAGTTCAACAACTGCGACCTGGCCAAGATAAAGCATAGCAGTGTGAACAGACAACACAGAGTTACACATGGAGTAAACAATTAACAAGTCAATAACACAGTAGAAAAAAAGGGGAGTCTATATACAATGTGTGCAAAAAGCATGAGGAGGTAGGCGAATAATTACAATATTGCAGATTAACACTGGAGTGATAAATGATCAGATGGTCATGTACAGGTAGAGATATTGGTGTGCAAAAGAGCAGAAAAGTAAATAAATAAAAACAGTGTGGGGATCATGAGTGTTTTTGATATGTTCATTCTTTTTAACGCTAAGTTGTCGGGCCTACTGTCATCGGACTTGTTTTGTTCGTTGAATATTTGAACAGATCCAGTTTGTGTTTATGTTTTTATTTTCCTGTTGATCTTTGAAAATATATTTACAATATTATTAAGCAACACTCTTGTGGGTATTTATCCATTTAACCCAAAATAATCTTTATGTGAGGGTTTTCCTGTGGTTCTGGGTATTTATCCCTTTAACCCAAAATAATCTTTATGTAAGGGTTTTCCTGTGGTTCTGGGTATTTATCCATTTAACCCAAAATAATCTTTATGTGAGGGTTTTCCTGTGGTTCTGGGTATTTATCCATTTAACCCAAAATAATCTTTATGTGAGGGTTTTCCTGTGGTTCTGGGTATTTATCCATTTAACCCAAAATAATCTTTATGTGAGGGTTTTCCTGTGGTTCTGGGTATTTATCCATTTAACCCAAAATAATCTTTATGTGAGGGTTTTCCTGTGGTTCTGGGTATTTATCCATTTAACCCAAAATAATCTTTATGTGAGGGTTTTCCTGTGGTTCTGGGTATTTATCCATTTAACCCAAAATAATCTTTATGTGAGGGTTTTCCTGTGGTTCTGGGTATTTATCCATTTAACCCAAAATAATCTTTATGTGAGGGTTTTCCTGTGGTTCTGGGTATTTATCCATTTAACCCAAAATAATCTTTATGTGAGGGTTTTCCTGTGGTTCTGGGTATTTATCCATTTAACCCAAAATAATCTTTATGTGAGGGTTTTCCTGTGGTTCTGGGTATTTATCCATTTAACCCAAAATAATCTTTATGTGAGGGTTTTCCTGTGGTTCTGGGTATTTATCCATTTAACCCAAAATAATCTTTATGTGAGGGTTTTCCTGTGGTGAAGGAGAAGCGGACCAAAATGTAGCGTGGTGGTTATTCATGTTCTTTAATAAAGGAACTAGACATGATATAACTAACAAAACAATAAATGTGTGAAACCCTAAACAGTCCTATCTGGTGCAAACACAGAGACAGGAACAATCACCCACAAACACACAGTGAAACCCAGGCTACCTAAGTATGATTCTCAATCAGAGACAACTAATGACACCTGCTTCTGATTGAGAACCATACTAGTCCGAAACATAGAAATAGCCCAAAACCTAGAAAAAAGAACATAGACTGCCCACCCCAACTCACGCCCTGACCATACTAAAACAAAGACTAAACCAAGGAACTCAGGTCAGAACGTGACACATTGTTGACATTTGTATACAGTTTCAATATTATGAGTGGGAATACTTGGGAATAAATTAAAGTCACTCGGAGCAGATTTCCTGGTGTTTTTACCGTCTTATGACAAAACAAATACAATAAAAATTAACATCATTTTTTTTGTGGGGAGGGGCATAACTAAATAAATACAAAACAAATTAAATAAAGGTCAGAACGTGACACTTTAAATGATTAAATACACATTTGACGTATTTGAACAAATATTTGAAAATAAAATCTGAAATTATATTTTATATTTTTTATTTTTATTTTTACGTGCAACAATTGAAAGTTGCTTAAATTAATATAAGTCAAGTCTGAAATTAAATGAGTATTCAATGTGAATGTGACTGTCTTTACTTAATAATAATAATAATAATAATAATAATAATAATAGCAAAGTATTTATTAAACAATATTTAAAAACATTTTCAGGT
>NW_025756731.1:0-6218 GCF_021184085.1 Oncorhynchus gorbuscha
ACATCATTTACAGATAGCCAGGGGCCACGCTCCAACACTCAGACATCATTTACAGATAGCCAGGGGCCACGCTCCAACACTCAGACATCATTTACAGATAGCCAGGGGCCACGCTCCAACACTCAGACATCATTTACAGATAGCCAGGGGCCACGCTCCAACACTCAGACATCATTTACAGATAGCCAGGGGCCACGCTCCAACACTCAGACATCATTTACAGATAGCCAGGGGCCACGCTCCAACACTCAGACATCATTTACAAAGGATAAATGTGTTTCAGGTGAGTCACGCTCCAGCACTCAGAGGCATGTAGAGACTAGCCAGGGGCATGCTCTCTGCTTAGTGAGTCACTTACAGATGCAGAGGCCACGCTACAGATGACCAGGGATCATTCTCCGTTTAGTGAGTCACTCCAGACTCAGAGGCAGTAGGGATGACCAGGATGTGCTGTTTAGTGAGTCCTCCAGATCAGAGGCTGTAGGGATGACCAGGGTTGTTCTCTGTTTAGTGAGTCCTCCAGATCAGAGGCTGTAGGGATGACCAGGGATGTTCTCTGTTTAGTGAGTCCTCCAGATCAGAGGCAGTAGGGATCAGAGTCCACCAGATCAGAGCAGTAGGGATGACCAGGATGTCCGCCAGATCAGATCAGAGCATAGTGATGACCAGGGATGTCCTCCGCTTAGTGAGTCCTCCAGATCAGAGGCAGTAGGGATGACCAAGGATGTTTTAGACCATTTTGAGTCCTCCAGATCAGAACCTACACCCCACACCCTGCAGTCCTCTAGGAAACAAATGTCTGGGACCCCACTACCCTACAGTCCATCTAGAAACAAAGCCTACACCCCACACCCTACAGTCCTCTAGAAACAAAGCCTTCACCCCACACCCCTACAGTCCTTCTAGAAACAAAGCTCACACCTAGTACCTCTACTGTCCATCTAGAAACAAAGCCTACACCCCCACACCCTACAGTCCATCTAGAAACAAAGCCTACACCCCACACCCTACTGTCCATCTAGAAACAAAGCCTACACCCCACACCCTACAGTCCATCTAGAAACAAAGCCTACACCCCACACCCTACAGTCCATCTAGAAACAAAGCCTTCACCCCACACCCTACAGTCGCTCTAGAAACAAAGCCTACACCCCACACCCTACAGTCCCACTAGAAACAAAGCCTTCACCCCACACCCTACAGTCCCTCTAGAAACAAAGCCTTCACCCCACACCCTACAGTCCCTCTAGAAACAAAGCCTTCACCCCACACCCTACAGTCCCTCTAGAAACAAAGCCTTCACCCCACACCCTACAGTCCTTCTAGAAACAAAGCCTACACCCCACACCCTACAGTCCCTCTAGAAACAAAGCCTACACCCCACACCCTACAGTCCCTCTAGAAACAAAGCCTACACCCCACACCCTACAGTCCGTCTAGAAACAAAGCCACACCCACACCCTACAGTCCCTCTAGAAACAAAGCCTACACCCCACACCCTACAGTCTCTCTAGAAACAAAGCCTGACACCCCACACCCTACAGTCCATCTTGAAACAAAGCCTACACCCCACACCCTACAGCCCGTCTAGAAACAAAGCCTACACCCTACACCCTACAGTCCTCTAGAAACAAAGCATTTCACACTATACCCTACAGTATCTCTAGAAACAGCCTACAACCTACACCCTACAGTATCTCTAGAAACAGTCTACACCCCACAGTACCTCTAGAAACAAAGCATAAACCTTAAAGTATCTCTAGAAACAAACCCTACACTCTACATCCTACACCCTACAGTCTCTCTAGAAACAGTCAACACCCTACACCCTACAGTATCTCTAGAAACAGCCTACACCCTACACCCTACAGTCTCCCTAGAAACAGCCAACACCATACACCCTACAGTATCTCTAGAAACAGCCTACACCCTACACCCTACAGTCTCTCTAGAAACAGCCAACACCCTACACCCTACAGTCTCTCTAGAAACAGCCAACACCCTACACCCTACAGTATCTCTAGAAACAAAGCCTACACCCTACACCCTATGGTATCTCTAGAAACAAACCCTACACTCTACATCCTACACCCTACAGTCTCTCTAGAAACAGTCAACACCCTACACCCTACAGTATCTCTAGAAACAGCCTACACCCTACACCCTACAGTCTCCCTAGAAACAGCCAACACCATACACCCTACAGTATCTCTAGAAACAGCCTACACCCTACACCCTATAGTCTCTCTAGAAACAGCCAACACCCTACACCCTACAGTCTCTCTAGAAACAGCCAACACCCTACACCCTACAGTATCTCTAGAAACAAAGCCTACACCCTACACCCTATGGTATCTCTAGAAACAAAGCCTACACCCATCAACCTACAGTACCTTTAAAGAGAGAGTTCATTATTGATTTTAAGTACAAGAGAATTATGATTTTGTGCTTCGTAGATGAACCTTCGTGAACCTCACATTTGTAGCACAGCCAACCCAACCCGTGGAAAATATCTGCAGGAGAGTTGAAGAGTTAGCAACGCTGGGTTCAGTGATTCATCCAAGCATCATCTCATCATCACCCAAAGAAGAGCTGGCAGAGAGGGAGTAGAGATGCCTCCGAGGGGGCTGAGTGGGGAGACGGGGCGGGGCACCTCCCTGTGGCATTCATGTCAAAAGTGACGCCACCAAACCGGGGCCCACGTTGTGCCGTTAAAACGGATCTGTCATTTATTAATCATTCATAAACAAAAGGAGTCAGAGGAGTAAGAAGAGATGAGAGGGGGAGGGGAGGGGAGGGAGGGTAGGGGAGGGGAGGGGAGGGTAAGGGGAGGGGAGGGAGGAGGAGGGGAGGAGGGAGATGGAGGGGGTGGGGCATGAGCGGGAGGGGGAGACTGAGTACCAGCGCCTAAGGCATGTATGGGCGGTATGTCTTTGAAGGAAAGTGAAACACAGGCAGGGAGGCCCATCTCTGGGTCGGTCCCATCTAGCTGACAGCTCTGTCTGGGCCTGGTGTCTGTCTGGGACTGGTGTGGGTTTCCTTCCTGGAGGCCTCTGCTCTCTGCTGGAAGTCTCTGCTCTCTCCTGGAGGTCTCTTCTCCCTGGTTTCTCCTGGAGGCCTCTGCTCTCTGCTCTCCCCTGGAGGCCTCTGCTCTCTGCTGGAAGTCTCTGCTCTCTCCTGGAGGTCTCTGTTCTCTGCTCTCTCTGGGAGGTCTCTGCTCTCTGCTGGAAGTCTCTGCTCTCTCCTGGAGGTCTCTTCTCCCTGGTTTCTCCTGGAGGCCTCTGCTCTCTGCTCTCCCCTGGAGGTCTCTGTTCTCTGCTCTCTCCGGGAGGTCTCTGCTCTCTGCTCTCCTGGAGGCCTCTGCTCTCTCCGGGAGGTCTCTGCTCTCTGTTCTCCCCTGGAGGCCTCTGCTCTCTGCTCTC
Organism: Oncorhynchus gorbuscha; assembly: GCF_021184085.1. Taxonomy (NCBI): domain Eukaryota; kingdom Metazoa; phylum Chordata; class Actinopteri; order Salmoniformes; family Salmonidae; genus Oncorhynchus; species Oncorhynchus gorbuscha. The sequence goes on from NW_025756731.1 coordinate 3,423, forward strand.
CCCTGGAGGCCTCTGCTCTCTGTTCTCTGCTCTCTGCTCTCCCCTGGAGGCCTCTGCTCTCTCCTGGAGGTCTCTGCTCTCTCCTGGAGGTCTCTGCTCTCTCCTGGAGGACTCTGTTCTCTCCCGGAGGCCTCTGCTCTCTGCTCTCTATTGGAGGCCTTTGTTCTCTGCTATCTGCTGGAGGTCTCTGCTCTCTGCTCTCTCCTCTCTGCTCTCCCCTGGAGGCCTCTGTTCTCTGCTCTCCCCTGGAGGCCTCTCCTCCCGTCTCACCCCCGGAGGCCTCTGCTCTCTGCTCTCTCTTGGAGGTCTCTGCTCCCTGCTCTCTCCTAGAGGCCTCTACTCTCTGCTCTCCCCTGGAGGCTTCTGTTCTGAGCAGAGAGCAGAGGCCTCCAGGGGAGAACAGAGACCTCCAGGAGAGAGCAGAGAACAGGGAGAGCAGAGAGCAGAGAACAGAGACCTCCAGGAGACCTATCACAGCCCCAATCTAGTCTGAGAGAGATATCACAGCCCCAGTCTAGTCTGAGAGAGACACCACAGCTCCAGTCTAGTCTGAGAGAGATATCACTGCTCCAGTCTAGTCTGAGAGAGATATCACATCTCCAGTCTAGTCTGAGAGAGATATCACAGCTCCAGTCTAGTCTGAGAGAGATATCACATCCCCAGTCTAGTCTGAGAGAGATATCACTGCTCCAGTCTAGTCTGAGAGAGAGATATCACATCCCCAGTCTAGTCTGAGAGAGATATCACTGCTCCAGTCTAGTCTGAGAGATATATCACATCTCCAGTCTAGTCTGAGAGATATATCACATCTCCAGTCTAGTCTGAGAGAGATATCACTGCTCCAGTCTAGTCTGAGAGAGATATCACTGCTCCAGTCTAGTCTGAGAGAGATATCACATCTCCAGTCTAGTCTGAGAGAGATATCACAGCTCCAGTCTAGTCTGAGAGAGATATCACATCCCCAGTCTAGTCTGAGAGAGATATCACAGCTCCAGTGTAGTCTGAGAGAGATATCACTGCTCCAGTCTAGTCTGAGATATCACATCTCCAGTCTAGTCTGAGAGAGATATCACAGCCCAGTCCAGTCTGAGATAGATACTTCACAGCTCCAGTCTAGTCTGAGATAGAGAGATATCACATCCCCAGTCTAGTCAGAGATATCACAGCTCCAGTCTAGTCAGGAGAGAGATATCAACTCTCAGTCTAGTCAGAGAGATATCACATCCCCAGTCTAGTCAGAGAAATATCACATCCCCAGTATAGTCTGAAGAGAGATATCACTGCTCCAGTCTAGTCTGAGAGATATCACATCTCCAGTCTAGTCTGAGAGAGATACCACAGCTCCAGTTCAGTCTGAGAGAGATATCACATCCTCAGTCTAGTCTGAGAGAGATATCACAGCTCCAGTCTAGTCTGAGAGAGATATCACATCTCCAGTCTAGTCTGAGGAGATATCACATCTCCAGTCTAGTCTGAGAGAGATATCACATCTCCAGTCTAGTCTGAGAGAGATATCACAGCTCCAGTCTAGTCTGAGATAGATATCACAGCTCCAGTCTAGTCTGAGAGAGATATCACATCCCCAGTCTAGTCAGAGAGAGATATCACATCCCCAGTATAGTCTGAGAGAGATATCACTGCTCCAGTCTAGTCTGAGAGAGATATCACATCTCCAGTCTAGTCTGAGAGATATCACAGCTCCAGTCTAGTCTGAGAGAGATATCACATCCCCAGTCTAGTCTGAGAGAGATATCACAGCTCCAGTCTAGTCTGAGAGAGATATCACATCCCCAGTCTAGTCTGAGAGAGATATCACTGCTCCAGTCTAGTCTGAGAGATATATCACATCTCCAGTCTAGTCTGAGAGATATATCACATCTCCAGTCTAGTCTGAGAGAGATATCACTGCTCCAGTCTAGTCTGAGAGAGATATCACTGCTCCAGTCTAGTCTGAGAGAGATATCACATCTCCAGTCTAGTCTGAGAGAGATATCACAGCTCCAGTCTAGTCTGAGAGAGATATCACATCCCCAGTCTAGTCTGAGAGAGATATCACAGCTCCAGTGTAGTCTGAGAGAGATATCACTGCTCCAGTCTAGTCTGAGAGAGATATCACATCTCCAGTCTAGTCTGAGAGAGATATCACAGCTCCAGTCTAGTCTGAGATAGATATCACAGCTCCAGTCTAGTCTGAGAGAGATATCACATCCCCAGTCTAGTCAGAGAGAGATATCACATCCCCAGTCTAGTCAGAGAGAGATATCACATCCCCAGTATAGTCTGAGAGAGATATCACTGCTCCAGTCTAGTCTGAGAGAGATATCACATCTCCAGTCTAGTCTGAGAGAGATATCACAGCTCCAGTCTAGTCTGAGAGAGATATCACATCCCCAGTCTAGTCTGAGAGAGATATCACAGCTCCAGTCTAGTCTGAGAGAGATATCACATCCCCAGTCTAGTCTGAGAGAGATATCACTGCTCCAGTCTAGTCTGAGAGATATATCACATCTCCAGTCTAGTCTGAGAGAGATATCACTGCTCCAGTCTAGTCTGAGAGAGATATCACTGCTCCAGTCTAGTCTGAGAGAGATATCACATCTCCAGTCTAGTCTGAGAGAGATATCACAGCTCCAGTCTAGTCTGAGAGAGATATCACATCCCCAGTCTAGTCTGAGAGAGATATCATTGCTCCAGTCTAGTCTGAGAGATATATCACATCTCCAGTCTAGTCTGAGAGAGATATCACTGCTCCAGTCTAGTCTGAGAGAGATATCACTGCTCCAGTCTAGTCAGAGA